>NC_064867.1:36554572-36782072 GCF_024139225.1 Suncus etruscus | reverse complement strand
GCACTAACTTAGGATGGACCTCGGTTCGATTCCCCGGAGTCCCATATGGTCCCCCAAGCCAGGAGCGATTTCTGAGTACATAGCCAGGAGTAACCCCTGAGCATCACTGAGTGTAACCCAAAAAGAACCCAGACTCCCCCTACCCCATTCTCCAGCCCCAGTGCTCAGATGGTGATTTTGGAATTGGGATTTGCAGCTTGAGGGTGAGGTGAGATGCAGGGAGGACACGACCAAGTTGCTTGGCCTGTGGGCTGGGAATCAGGCTGCGTGTGCCCACTGGGGGCCATGCTGTCCACTGCCCATCTCTTCCACAGCGAGGGAGCCGAGTTCAAACCCCTGGACTCACAAATCCTGCTCTGTGAGGACATGCTGCAGCAGCTGCGGGCCGTGGTGCCACAAATGGACATGGAAGGGGACCGCAACATCTGGATCGTGAAACCGGGAGCTAAGTCCCGTGGCCGAGGTGAGGGTCAGCCCCTGCTTCCTACCCCAGCACCCCACAAACTACGTGCCCTGCTGAGACACCAAGGCAGGTGAATAGGTCAGTGCTTCTGGCTTCAACCACCAGCAGTTCTGATGATGCACTACGTGACCCTGGGCAGGTTGTGTGGCCCCTCTGGGTCTCAGTAACCTCCTCTGGGGGTGCAGGATAAAGTACAGAATGGCTGCTCCATCATGTGGGGTGCTAAGGTGCTGCTGTCCAGCTCCCCTCCTGCCCTGGGTAAGTACTAGAGTCACTTCTCAGGACTTAGAAAAATAATTAAGACCCCTAAGATGTAGGAATCTGGTCCCAGATTCATCCCCAACCTTCCCAGGGGTGTCGTTGTATAGAGTCCAGTGAAGTGGCAGCTTCTGCAGTGTCTGTGGGATGCTCCCTGGTTCACCATCTTGGACCCGACCCTAGGCAGCTCTGGGTCCCTCCTGGGTCTGCCGAATGCAAGGCAAAAGCCCTACTGCTATGTTATCACTTTGGCCCTGAAATTCTCTCTTGATGCAAGGCAGTTCTCAAGTGGTTCTTAGGAGGCCTGAAAGCTTCTTCCAGTGATTTTTGGACAACAAATTAAGACACAACAAATTAAGACACATCATTACTCTGTCCCTCCTGCAGAGCCAGGAGGCCACACCCTATTGCTCTATGGTTCTCCATGTGTTTCTGGGTATGGAATGAGGTCAGCTTCATACAAGGCATAGGTCTTAACCCCTTCATTGGCTCTCCGGCCCTGAAAAGATTTTTGTTTTAGTGGGGAGGCTCCCACAGCTGACTGTGTGCTCAGGGGCCCCTCTTGGCACTCTCTTGATGGTGCTCAAAGGACTATCTGCGGCACTGGGGACCCAATGGTGGTGCAACTTCAGCTTATACATGGCATGTGCCTTAATCTCTCTCTCCAGCCCTAGCATTTCATTTTAGTTTTTTTTTTTCTTTTGGTTTTTGGGCCACATGTGGTGACACTCAGGGGTTACTCCTGGCCATGTGCTCAGAAATAACTCCTGGCTTGGGGGACCATCTGGGAGGCCAAGGGATCGAACTGCGATCCGTCTTACACTAGCGCGTGCAAGGCAGACACCTTACGGCTTGTGCCACCACTCTGGCCCTCATTTTAGTTTTTTGACTGAAATTACCTTAAAGCATTTAATATTTTGGTTTAGTCTGTCTTGGGATCACACCTTGCAGTGTGGCCAGTGGCTCTTCTGGTTTAGCTCATGCTTGGTGGATGCTTTTAACAGTGCTCAGGTCACCACTTGATGCCAGCAATTAAACTCAGGACTTCCACAGACAAAACATGTGGCCCTGTCCTTTAAGTCTAATTTCTGCACCCTAAAGGTGATAGATTTTCTTTTAATTACTTTTTTTTTTTTTGTTTTGTTGGTTTTTGGGTCACACCCGGCATTGCTCAGGGGTTACTCCTGGCTGTCTGCTCAGAAATAGCTCCTGGCAGGCACGGGGGACCATATGGGACACCGGGATTTGAACCAACCACCTTTGGTCCTGGATCGGCTGCTTGCAAGGCAAACGCCACTGTGCTATCTCTCCGGGCCCCTCTTTTAATTACTTGATGTAAGCACCATCGGTTACGAAGTTGTTCATAATAACAGTTGTTTCTGGCATTCTATATTCCAGTACCAATCTCACCACCATTATGACCTTCCCTCCACCATTCTCTCCAGTTTCCCACCACTCCTACCCTGCCCCATTGGCAGGCACAAAATAATTTACTTCATATTGCTTGTTACAATTAACTGGTCAATGGAATTATCAAAACTATAATTTTTTGTTTTAGTTTTTTGGTTTTTGGGTCACACCCAGCAATGCTCAGGGGTTATTCCTGGCTCTGCGCTCAGAAATTGCTCCTGGTAGGCATGAGGGACCGGCATTCAAACCACAGTCTGTCCCATATCAGCTGCGTGCAAGGCAAACACCCTACCTCTGTGCTATCTCTCTGGCCATAATTTTTTTTGTATTTTGATTGTAAAAGAATATTTGTGAAAATTGCTATATACAATGGGGTCATTCAAGTAATTGAGGGATTATTGAACTGTTTGTTGCTAATTTTTTGTTTTGTTTTGTTTTTGGGCCACACCCGGCATTGCTCAGGGGTTACTCCTGGCTGTCTGCTCAGAAATAGCTCCTGGCAGGCACGGGGGACCATATGGGACACCGGGATTCGAACCAACCACCCTAGGTCCTGGATCGGCTGCTTGCAAGGCAAATGCCGCTGTGCTATCTCTCCGGGCCCTGTTTGTTGCTAATTAAACATTCTGTGTTATTTGTTTATTGAGCTTAGTTTTTTGTTTTGTTTCATTTTGTTTGGGGCCACACTCACTGATACTCAGAGGTTACTCCTGGCAGGCTTGGGAACTATATGGGATGCTGGGTATCGAACCCAGGTTGACTTTCTGCAAGACAAACCCCCTACCTGCTGTCCTATCGCACCAGACTTGTGCTTAGTTTCTATGCTACATTTCATGAAATTTTGTGTGATCCTACTGGAGTGACAGTATTGGGAATTTGAAGGTGTCGTGTGGCTGCAAATGCAATTGTGTACTTCAGGAATGCCAGAATCTTGTGAATTGGGCTCATGTGTTTACATGGTAGCAGCTGTGGGATTTGGGTATGACCGTTGGGACTTCCAGAAGTACAGGAAGATGTGGGGAGGCTGCCAGAAGACTCTAAGACTTTTCAGCTCCTAAACTCGTGTACCTGAGGTTTTTGTCAGTTTGGTGTCTCTGCAGAGATTGGTCGTGATGCAGTGAAGTTGGATTTCTGGCATGGCAGTGACTATGGGATATGGGTGTGATGTTCACAGCTTGGCTTGCATCTCTTACAAGACTAGTTGTGAGTCCTTGGAGCTGGGCCAAGGAGTTGAGATGGCGGCAGCTGTGGGATGTGGGTATGTCTGAAGGTGATATCTCTATACCGCAGTGACCACGAGTCACTGACATGAGGGGATGGGGTGCAGTTGTATTACCCTTGACTTACCTGATTCTCTGTTTCCAGCTATTTGATGGTTGCCCCACATTACCATTTGTTCACGGATGGGTTGTTTATTACAGCACGCCTAAGCATCTGTGCAATTCTAGTTGTGTGGCCCTTCCATTGATTTTCTTTTTTTCTTTTATTTATTTATTTAGTTTTTGGGTCACACCTGAAGGGGCTCAAAAGTCGCTCCTGGCAGAAATGGGGGACCATATGGAGTGCCAGGATTCGAACCACCGTCTTTCCTGTATTGGCTGAGTGCAAGGCAAATGCCCTACCTCTGTGCTATCTCTCTGGCCCCTCCATTGGTTTTCTTTCTTTTTTTTTTTTTTTTTTTTTGTTTTTTGGGCCACACCCGGCAGTGCTCAGGGGTTACTCCTGGCTGTGTGCTCAGAAACAGCTCCTGGCAGGCACGGGGGACCATATGGGACACTGGGATTCGAACCAACCACCTTAGGTCCTGGATCGGCCGCTTGCAAGGCAAACGCCACTGTGCTATCTCTCCGGGCTCCCATTGGTTTTCTTGAATGATTTCCTAGAAGTGAGCGTCCCCATTTCTAATTACCCAAAACACCATATTCTTGAGAACCTGTGACTGCTCTAGCCAGGACACCTGGCATAAATTCTGCTACTGAGGGCCAAATGGTGAAAGAACAAGACTTGTTTGTGAGTGTGTGTTTGGTTGGAAATATAATTTTGGGGGGCTAGAGCAATAATACAGCAGGTTAAGGATTTCCTTATACATGTCCTGGTTTAATCCCTGGCATTATCATATGGGTTCTCCCAAGCCCTGCCAGGAGTATTTCCTGAGTACAGTACCAGAAAGCCCTAAGCTTTGACCATGCAGACTAAAACAAAGCATATTCTCCAGATGCCAAAGTACACATAAGAACTTTATTCTGGGGGCCGGTGAGGTGGCGCTAGAGGGAAGGTGTCTGCTTTGCAAGCACTAGCCAAGGAAGGACCGAGGTTCAATCCCCCGGTGTCCCATATGGTCCCCCCAAGCCAGGGGCAAATACTGAGTGCCAGGAGTAACCCCTGAGCATCAAATGGGTATGGCCCGAAAAACCAAAAAAAAAAAAAAAAGAACTTTATCCTGCAGGTAACTGACAGAGGATCTTAAGTTTATTGGGTATTCACCAAGTCCCAAGCACCATGGTACCCCTTTCCACATTTAGTGTCTGAAACTCTTTGAAACAAGGTCCGGGACTGCAGAGATGGCATGGAGGTAAGATGTTTGCCTTGCCTGAAGAAGGATGGTGGTTCGAATCCTGGCATCCCATATGGTCCCCCAAGCCTGCCAGGAGCGATTTCTGAGCAGAGAGCCAGGAGGAACCCCTGAGCGCTGCCTATGTGACATAAAAGCAAAAAAAAAAAAAAAAAAGAAAAGAAAAGAAAAGAAAAGAAACAAGGTCCATAGAGACTTTTTCTTTTCTTTCTTTTCTTTTGTTTTTTTGTTCTGTTTTGTTTTGGGGCCACACCCGATGATGCTCTTTTTAATTCTTAGCCAATGCTCCATCTTGCCCTATTGGCCAGGAGGGGGCAGCCTATATGGTGGTCGATGGTCCCCACTTGCTCTTTCATACCCCCCCCCCCTTCAGGCATCACCTGCATGGACCACCTGGAGGAGATGCTGAAGCTGGTGGACTGTAATCCCCTAATGATGAAGGATGGCAAATGGGTGGTGCAGAAATACATTGAGCGGCCGCTGCTCATTTTCAACACCAAGTTCGACCTGCGACAGTGGTTCCTGGTGACAGACTGGAACCCGTTGACGGTCTGGTTCTACCGAGACAGCTACATCCGCTTCTCCACACAGCCCTTCTCCCTGAAGAACTTGGACAAGTGAGTCTCCCCTTACCTACTATGCACCTCCAGTGAGCCTCGAGTCTGGTAGGGAGCTGGCAAGGGACAGGGAATCCCAATGCAATGCAGGGGTTAAGACAAAACTGAGGGGCCTGAGAGATAGCACAGTGGTAGGGCATTTGCCTTGCACGCAGCCAATCCAGCATGGACCATGGTTCGAATCCCGGCATCCCATATGGACCCCCATGCCTGCCAGGAGCGATTTCTGAGTGCAAAGCCAGGAGTAACCCCTGAGCACCGCCACCGCTGTCATTGGGTGTGACCTCCCCCCCCCCCAAAAAAAAAGACAAAACTGGGGCCGGAGAGATAGATGGAGTTGGGCGATTGCCTTGCATGCAGAAAGATGGTGGTTCAAATCCCATATGGTCCCCTGTGCCTGCCAGGAGCGATTTCTGAGTGTAAAGCCAGGAGTAACCCCTGAGCACTGTTGGGTGTGACCCAGAGAGAGAGAGAGAGATATGGGAGAGAGAGAGAGATGGGAGAGAGAGAGAGGGGAGAGAGAGAAAGGAAGGAAGAAAGAAAGAAAGAAAGAAAGAAAGAAGAAAGAAAGAAAAGAAGAAAGAAAGAAGAAAGAAAGAAAGAAGAAAGAGAGAAAGAAAGAAAGGAAGAAAGAAAGAAAGAAAGAAAGAAAGAAAGAAAGAAAGAAGAAAAGAAAAGAAAGAAAGAAAGAAAGAAAGAAAGAAAGAAGAAAGAAAGAAGAAAGAAAGAAAGAAGAAAGAAAGAAAGAAAGAAAGAAAGAAAAGAAAGAAGAAAGAAAGAAAAAAAAGAAAGAAAGAAGAAAGAAAGAAAGAAAAAGAAAGAAAGAAAGAAAGAAAGAAAGAAAGAAAGAAAGAAAGAAAGAAAGAAAGAAAGAAAGAAAGAAAGAAAGAAAGAAAGAAAAGAATGAAAGAAAAAGGAAGGAAGGAGGGAGGGAGGGGAGGAAGGGGAGGAAGGAAGGAAGGAAAGAAGGAAGGGAGGGAGGGAGGGAGGGAGGAAGGAAGGAAGGGAGGAAGGAAGGGAGGAAGGAAAGGAGGAAGGAAGGAAGGAAGGAAGGAAGGAAGGAAGGAAGGAAGGAAGGAAGGAAGGAAGGAAGGAAGGAAGGAAGGAAGAAAAGAAAGAAAGAAAGGAAGGAAGGAAGGAAGGAAGGAAGGAAGAAAGAAAGAAAAAAGAAAGAAAGAAAGAAAGAAAGAAAGAAAGAGAAAAGACAAGAAAAATAAAAGCCAAAACTGAAATTAAAAAAAGCACAAATAAAAAATAAAAGTACATTTGAAAAAAAAAAAAAAGCACAAATAGGGGCTGGAGAAATAGCATGGAGGTAGGGCATTTGCCTTGCATACAGGACAGTGATTTGAATTCCTGCCTGCCAGGAATGATTTCTGAGTGTAGAGCCGGGAGTAATCCCTGTGCACTGACGGTTGTGACCCCAAAACAGACAAAAACAAAAACAAAAAAGCACAGAGGGGCTCAAGTGATAGTACGGTGAGTTGGGTGCTTGCCTGGCATGTACCCAATCTGGGTTCAATTTCTGGCACCCCATAGGGGTGTGGAGTAATCTAACATTACTCCAGGAGTAATTCCTGAGTGTAGAGCCAAGAATGACCCTGAACATCACCAACAAGGTGTGTGCGGAGGGCTTTGCTAGCCGACCACCACTAGGGTCAGTGCTCAGGCAACTGATTAAAAACTGGGACAAGGGGCCGGGAGGTGGCGCTGGAGGTAAGGTGCCTGCCTTACCTGCGCTAGCCTAGGACGGACCGAGGTTCGATCCCCCGGCATCCCATATGGTCCCCCAAGAAGCCAGGAGCAACTTCTGAGCGCATAGCCAGGAGTAACCCCTGAGCGTCACAGGGTGTGGCCCAAAAACCAAAAAAAAAAAAAAAAACTGGGACAAGAGGGGCTGGAGCGGTGGCGTAAGTAGTTAGGCATCTGCCTTGCATGTGCTAACCTAGGACGGACCGCGGTTCGATCCCCTGGCATCCCATATGGTCCCCCAAGCCAGGAGTGATTTCTGAGTACATAACCAGGAGTAACCCCTGAGCATTCAACAGGGACAAAGGCATGGCCATAACCTCAGAGTACCCTGCTGGTCAGATGGTCACTCCTGAGGCCTCCAAGAGGCTGGTGTAACCCAGAAACATGATTCTAAGGCCCTGCATAGTCTGCCCAGCTCTCCCCAATGGGGAGAGTTTGTCCAGTTAAACAGACCAGACTTGGGTTTGTTGGGTAGCAGGGGCCCGGTGTCCTCAGCTTACTGTTCTCTGCCCAGCTCCGTGCACCTGTGCAACAACTCCATCCAGAAGCATCTGGAAAACTCAAGCTACCGCCACCCCCAGCTGCCTGCCAACAACATGTGGTCGAGCCAGCAGTTCCAGACCCACCTGCAGGAGCTGGGTTTTGCAAATGCTTGGGCCAACATCATCGTGCCTGGGATGAAGGCCGCTGTGATCCACAGTCTGCTCACCTCCCAGGACACCGTGCAGTGTCGCAAGGCCAGCTTCGAGCTCTATGGGGCTGACTTTGTATTTGGGGAGAACTTCCAGCCCTGGCTTATTGAGATCAATGCCAGCCCCACTATGGCTCCCTCCACGACCGTCACTGCCCGCCTCTGTGCCGGGGTGCAGGCCGACACCCTGCGTGTGGTCATCGACCGGAGGCTGGACCGCAACTGTGACACAGGCGCCTTTGAGCTCATCTACAAGAAGGTGAGGTGGCCAGGCTCGTTGCTGTCCCCAAGGGGTCCAGTGCCCTGATGCCCTGGGTAAAGTATGGGGTCTCTCTGCAATAAGCACATCCAGGGCTTCTGGTGGTAACTGAGTTCAGCCACTTTATCCTCAAGCCTGTATATGGGGGTTCAGGAAGATGAAGTGAGTTGAGAAGTGTGGCTGATGTTTCTTTTATGTTTTTGTTTTTGTTTTTGTTTATGGGCCACACCTGGTGGTGCTCAGGGGTTCCTCCTGGCTGTCTGCTCAGAAATAGCTCCTGGCAGGCATGGGGGACCATATGGGGCACCGGGATTCGAACCAACCACCTTAGGTCTTGGAATCAGCTGCTTGCAAGGCAAATGCCGCTATGCTATCTCTCCGGGCCCCTTGATGTTTCTAAAGAAGGTTGGAAGGTTGGAAAGAGGTTCCAATCAGTGCAGAAAGTGGGGAGAAGCCAGGAATCTCCTTTTTAGGCTCTGAGGATGGAAATAGCTATAAGGGCTGGTGACACATGCATATGGCTGAGACCTCACAGAGTGGAACACTTTTTGCACCATCAAGGACTGTTTCCTCAGCTGAGACATGTGGGCAGAGCCAATCATTGCATTTTCATTTTCAATTTCATTTTCTTTTTTTATTGGTTTTGGGGTCACACCCGGCGGCGCTCAGGGGTTACTCCTGACCCTACGCTCAGACCCTGGCAGGTTCGGGGGGACCATATGGGTTGCTGGGATTTGAACCACCGTCCTTCTGCATGCAAGGCAAACGCCCTACCTCCTCACCACAAAGAGTGATGAGTGCAGTTAGAGAAATAACTACACAGAGAACTACCATAATCATGTGAATGAATGAGGGAACTGGAAAGCCTGACTGGAGTATAGGTCGGGATGGGGTGGGATGGAGGGAGATTTGGGACATTGGTGGTGGGAATGCTGCACTGGTAAAGGGGGTGTTCTTTACATGACTGAAACCTAATCACAATCATATATGTAATCAAGATGTTTAAATAAAAAAAAGTTTCAAAACAAATACACACACACACACACACACACAAAAGCCCTACCTCCATGCTATCTCTCCGGTCCCTCATTTTCATTTCATCTTATTACTTTATTCACTATTCCCAAAAGACATGAGTCCATTGATGAAGTAGAAGAGGATTTTTATTTTCTTTTGAGGGACTTGAGGTGACACCTATCTAGTATTCCACAGGGATCCACGTAGGACAGGAGTTGGCAGCATGCAAAGCCCCTTGAACTGTAGTTTCTCCAACCTCTTCAGGTTGGAGGTTTTTCATTTCCTTTTCTTTCCTTTTTCAGTTTTTTTTTTAAGGGGGGGCACACTCTGTGATGCTCAGGGGTTACTCCTGGCTATGTACTCAGAAAATCACTCCTGGCTTGGGGGACTATATGGGACGCCGGGGATCGAATCGAGGTCAGTCCTGGATCAGCCACGTGCAAGGCAAATGCCCTACCGTGCTATCATGCTGGCTCATATATAGGTTTTCATCAAGGGATTTATGTTAGGGTTTGGCTCCTATGGAAGCTTGGCCACTATGAGAGAACATGCTGACTGAGGACCCAGCACCAAACTTTATGATAGATCATTACTTCATATTGGTATTTGTTTCCCAGAGTACAAATGTGGAATGTAAGGCCTGGGAACTGACAGAGCTGTGCCATGGTTCCCAGAGATTGATATACAAGCTAGAATCTTCCAGAAATCACTCCACAGGGAATCCCAAACATCTAGCTTACAGCCTCAGGGTCCTTTAGATATCCTGCCTCTCCAAAATGTCCTTCATTTCTGCCTATTTGTTGTTTTTGTTGGTGGTGGGGGTGATATCTAGTGGTGCGAAGGGATTATTTCTGGTTCTATGTTCCAGGGTTACTCCTGATGTTATTGGGGAATATATAGTGCTGGGGAGCAAACCTGGGTTGGTCATATGGATGGCAAGTGTCTTACCTAATGTACTATCTCTCCTAAAATAAAAATATTCTGGGGCCAGAGAGATAGCATGGAGATAAGGTGTTTGCCTTGCATGCTAGAAGGTCTGTGGTTTGAATCCCAGCATCCCATATGGTCCCCTGAGCCTGCCAGGAGTGATTTCTGAGCATAGAGCCAGGAGTAACCCTGAGTGCTGCTGGGTGTGACCCAAAAACCAAATCAAACCAAACCAAACCAAAACAAAACAAACTTAAATTGGGGTTGGAGAGATAACATGGAGGTAAGGTGTTTGCCTTGCATGCAGAAGGTTGAAGGTCGGTGGTTCGAATCCCAGCATCCCATATGGTCCCCTGAGCCTGCCAGGACTGATTTCTGAGCATAGAGCCAGGAGTTACCCTGAATGCTGCCGGGTGTGACCCAAAAACTAAAAAACAAAACCAAAACCAAAAACAAAACCAATCTTAAATTATTAAAATAGTTTAGTTAGGGCTATAGTACAGCAGGTAGGGTGCTGGCTTGCCTTGCATGCAATCGGGTTCTATCTCTGGCACCCCACATGGTCACCAACCCCAGCAAGAGTAATCCTTGAGCACAAAGCCAAGAGAAGCCATGAATGCCACCAAATATGGCCCAAACCTTCCCCTATATTTTTGTTTTGGGGTCACACCTGGCAGTGTTCAGGTTTTCCGCTTGGCTCCTCACTCAGGAATTATTCCTGGTGATACTTGAGGGACCATTTGCGGGTGCCGGGGACTGAACCAGGGCTAGCTGCATGCAAGGCTCTACCTGCCTTACTTTCTCTCTGACCTCTTTCTTATACATTTATTAGCTGAAATTCTTCTGTGAGATGAGCTTTGTCAGGGCCAGAGAGTGTGCAGGGGTTGAGGGTTTGTTTTGTGGGGATAGTCTCCTGAGCACCATTGGGAGCATTTCTGGGATTGCAGAGCCTTGAGAAGTCCCTGAGCACAGCTGGGTGTGGTTGAGAACTGCCTCCCCCCCAAAAAAAAGAAAAGATGAGCATTCCTCATTGATAATAGAGTTATGTGCTAGGTATTTTCTCTCTCTCTCTCTCTCTCTCTCTCTCTCTCTCTCTCTCTCTCTCTCTCTCTCTCTCTCTCCCTGTCTCTGTCTCTCTTCCTGTCTCAGTGTCTCTCTGTCTTTCTCTGACTCTGTCTCTCTCTCTCTCTCTTTGATATTTAGTCCTGGCAGTGCTTGAAGGACCAATGGGACAAGGGGATCAAACTCAGATCAGTGAGCCATACTCACTGTGCTATGGCTCAGGCCCCTTCTCATTGTTTTTTACTTCCCCCTTTCTTCCCTGGGTGACTGTGACTCTGGGGGCGGGGGTTCAAACCCTGGTTTCAAGCAGTATACCAGAGACCACACACCCTTATGGAGGCCCCCCTTCCCACCCCCCCCCCCCATGGCAGATGTGCTCTCAGAAAACCACTTCCTTATGCGCCAGGCCTAGTTCTGTTTATAACCAGGGGACTCTGCTTATTACCAGGAGAATCTCCCCAGAACACACACAAATTCTGCTTGATTTCAGGGGCAGTAGGGCAGTGGGTAGAATGCTGGCCTTGCCCACAGCCTACTGGGCTTCACTGAGCCCCATCAGGAATGACCCCTGAGAATAGAGCAGGAATAAGCCTTGAGTACTGCCCAGTGTCGCCAACCCCTCACGCCCAAAAACTTCAAGCTGCACTGGCTGTTTTAATCCCTTCCTTCTATGTCCTTGCCACCTTCTCAGACTCACTTCTCCCTTCCCACCCTCCACTCCCACATGATTTAGAGAGCTCCAGGCATATCCCCGACCACTTATTTGGGATTGGTCAGTTCAGCTCAAAAAGCTGGACATCAGCCATGACCTGGTACACAACAGCAAAGGGAAGATATAAGGGAGTGTAGAGGTGCAGGAAGGTGTAACACAACAAGAACTCTGTCCTCTTGGTACTAATTTCAGCCTTACAGATGACAATCCAGAGAGGACCGAGAAGCCTATGGCATTGGGGTAAGAGCAATAGGATAGTGGGGTCAGAGTGTGTCTTGAACATGGCCAAAACCAGGTTCGATCCCAGACATCCCATATGAGCCCCCTGCACGTAGCCAGGAATATTTCCTGAGCACAGAGCCAGAAGTAAGCTCTGAGCATCACTGGGTGTGGTCCCCAAACCAAACCAAATCAAACCAAAAAGGCTAAGATATCTTTCAAGTCTGTTCAGGACTCCTGATGTGTAACCCCATTTCTTTTTTTTCTTTTGGTTTTTGGGCCACACCCGGTGTTGCTCAGGGGTTACTCCTTGCTGTCTGCTCAGAAATAGCTCCTGGCAGGCACGGGGGACCATATGGGACACTGGGATTCGAACCAACCACCTTTGGTCCTGGATTGGCTGTTTGCAAAGCAAACGCCGCTGTGCTATCTCTCTGGGCCCGTAACCCCATTTCTTTTCCTTCCATGAGCCCTCAGTCTGATCACTCATTTTTTTAAAATTTTATTTATTTATTTATTTATTTATTTATTTGGTTTTTGGGTCACACCCAGCAGTGCTCAGGGATTACTCCTGGCTCTATGCTCAGAAATCATTTGTGGCAGTCTGGGGGACCATATGGGATGCTGGGATTTAAACCACCATCCTTCTGCCTGCAAGGCAAACACTGTACTTCCATGCTATCTCTCCTGCTCCTCTATTTTTTAAACTTAATTGATTAATTGATTGATTGATTGGTTTCTGGGCCACACCCAGCAGCACTCAGGGGTCACTCCTGGCTCTGCACTCAGAAATCGCCCCTGGCAGGCTGAGGACCATATGGGTGCTGGGAATTGAACTGGGTCCCTGGAGAATGCAAGGCAAATGGCCAACCGCAGCTGCGCTATCTCTCTGGCCTAGTCTGAGCCCCCTTATCTCCTCTTATCTCTTATCTCCTCTTGCCCACAGCCTGCAGTAGAGGTGCCTCAGTACGTGGGGGTGCGGTTACTGGTGCAAGGCTCCACCATCAAGAAACCCCTGGCGATGTGTCACCGGCAGCTTGGCAATCATCCAGTCTTCCCACACCTGATTACTCAGCGAGGCTCTGGGGAAGGCAAGGACTGGGGGGCTCTCACCCACAAGCCAGCCAAGAGGCCTGCAGCCAGGGCCTGGAGCCTGGAGCACACAGAAGTGCCAGACTCTGCTGCAGCTGACCCTGAAAAGGGGAAGAAAGAAAAGGCCAAGAGTGCCAGAATTCTGGGCCACCCCAGCCTTGAGACATGGGGTCCTACCTGCACGCAGACGGCCTGTGTCTTCCCCCTGACCTTTCCTGCTGGGGACAAGCAATGCCAACACCCCAAGGGCACCTTGCAGCTGGGTACGAAGAACTTCCAGACCATTCCCAAAAAGCGAGCCACATTCCCAAGGCTGTTTTTGCCCTCTCTCTCCACCCCGGCGGTCCCCATGGGTTTGTCCCCTTCGAGGGCACAGAAAAGCGACCTTCACAAAGTCTTCTAGAAATACAGTCGTGGTAGTATCAGCCTTCCTGGGCAAGCTGTCAGATTTCAAAGGTGCTAGGCTCCCCTTTTCCCATGGGGCTCTATGGAGGGCCTGGTACATCATGGGTGACCCTTTGCGCACCTCACCTGCCCCTTGGCATTCATAGTGACCTTTCAATGCCCAGCTCTGTTCTCCCCCATTTCCAGCAGAGCTGGACTGCCTAGATATGGAGCTGCCTATCTCCAAGCCCAGTGGATGGCTTCCCCAGCCTCGGAATTGCTTCACTAACCCTCACTCCCTGACTGCCCACTTTCCCCCTGACCACCTGAATGGGCAGCTGACAGCCCTAAGCCTTTTCCAGGCCCTCACTGCTCTCCTTGCTCTCACAGCCCCTTTCCAACGCCCCAGCGTCTACCCTAAGGCTCGGCTGCCTCCCCCCCATGTGCTCTGCCCTCCAGGCCGAGTTCTTCAGATACAACACAGCAAGCTGGCGGGTAGCAAAGCACTGTCAGCCACAGGCAAGGCCCTGATGTCATTGCCCACTGCCAGAATCTGGATTTCCTTCTCACCAAAACCTGCTATCCTGCTGGCACCCAGTTTCCTGAACCCCCCAAAGGTGGGCCTGAATCTGACTTGCACCCTGATGGGCAAAGCTGAGACCAGGGGTCCGGGCTGGAGGGGGCCACAGTAAAAAATACCCTCAGAACCCCCTTCTTCCCTCCTCTCACACTGAGGCTCTTGCCCATCCAGCATCTTCAAGGTTTCCGCCACAGAAGGGGCTTGTGGCATCTCCCTTTTGACGTCACTGGCACCCAGCGGACCAAGACCAAAGGCAAGTTCAAGTCCCAAGTCCAGTATGACAGAGCCAAGGCAGAGAAAAGCCTGATGGAATCCCTGAGCATCCGCAGCCTCCTGCCCATTTGGGATGTGCAGCAGAGCCGGGTGACGCCAGGGATGATGAGGCTGAAGAACCCCCGACTCCGGCCTCAACACCCAATTCCAAATACAGCCAAATAAAGGGGAGCAAGTGAGGCATTTTTGGGCTGGGCTCCATTTCTCTGGGAGGCTGAGGCTGAGGGCAGGTAGCCTCGAGTTTCAGGCTTTCTGCCAGCAGAGCTTCCATCTGGGAACTCTCCATCCTTCTGCTGGGTGGGTGGGATGGAAGGAAAAGTCAGAGGAGGCAGCAGGCCTACAGCTGCATGGAGGTGACAGAAAGTGGGGACACACATTCCTTTGCCAGAACTGCACCTGCTGGCTGAATGCCATCTCCTGGGTCTGACATTCAGACCTGAGGCTGTGGGCAAACGTACACCCCACCTTGAGCCTCCTGGGTGCCAGGGACCATGAAGAGCAGAGATGGCTCATCCAACTACCACATCAATCTGACAAAGTTTGGGGTTATCTAGGTTGGATGCTTTCCCTGCCCCATCAGTCCCCCTGGAACCTGTGCACATGGGTTTGAAAACAGGGTCTGGGCTGGGTTAATGAAAATACTGAGATGGTTCGAGGTGATTGGGATGGAGGGCTCTCATAAGTCAGAAGAGGACATAGCCCAGAGGTCTATAGCAGAGGCAGCCAAGAGCCAAGGTACAGGGGCCACCAGCCCCTGGGAGAGAGGCGTACCAGTCTTCGAAGGGTACCCGTGGACTTGTGATGCCCCACGCTGCAAGAAAAAGCTTGCAGTGATTTGTTATGGGCACTGCGCCCTTTTTCAGGGCAATTCTGGTTTTTTTTTTTTTTGTTTGTTTTTGTTTTGGGGCCACACCCGGCAGTGCTCAGGGGTTACTCCTGGCTGTCTGCTCAGAAATAGCTCCTGGCAGGCACGGGGGACCATATGGGACACCGGGATTCGAACCAACCACCTTTGGTCCTGGATCAGCTGCTTGCAAGGCAAATGCCGCTCTGCTATCTCTCCGGGCCCTGGCAATTCTGAAGACAGGATCAACCATTCAGGAACAAGTGGTCTGCCTTCAGAACTCTGCAGAATGGAATCAGAAGTGAGCCAACATGTTTCCTCGGAGCTCTGTGGGAATCGGGCAGCCCTTAAACTGGAAGTCAAACTCCATGCCCAAACCACACGTAGCAGGACCAAGCCAGAATCGAATCCAGATAGCGGGTCCCCCATGCAGAAATGTCACCAATGGGACGCAAGCACTGCAAAAGACAGAATCACTTGCATCAGGGTGGTTGGTGACCTCAACTGAGCCAGGGGAGCCCCTGCAGAACCAGTGTGACCCTTTCAACTGAGTCAAAATTTAGAATGCAGAATCCTGGAGACTATTATTCCTGTTGTTTGGGCCACTCTACATGGTGTCAGGGATCAAACCCAGACCACTTGTATGCTGTCTATACTCTAATTTTTGTTTGTTTGTTTGTTTTGGGTCACACCCGGCTGTGCTCAGGAGTTAATCCTGGCTTTGCACTCAGAAATCGGTCCTGGCAGGCATGGGGGACCATAAGGGATGCTGGGGATCAAACTACCATGTCTTTGGTCAGCTGCATGCAAGGCAAAAGCCCTGCTCCTGTGCTATCACTCCAGCCCCTCTCTCCTGGCTCCTCTAGGGGATTTATTTCAGCTACTTAGGTATAGTTTTAAGGGTCTAACGTGAGCTTGGATTTGGATTAGGAATGGTCAGAACAGGAGAGGAACACATATTTCATGCCTTGAGTGATGTCTGCATGTCACCTTGGGTTTATTCTTTAAATCAAAATTTTATTTTTTTGGCCACACTGGTTACTCCCAGCTCCAGCTCTCACACTGGTCACTCCTAGCAGTATTCATGAGACCAGGTGGTGCCAGGGAACACACTTGAGCTGCTACAGGGCAAAGCGTGTGCCCACTGGATGCACAGATGGATACACACCAGCTTCATGAGATCATTCAGCAACTTCTCCCATTCCCAAGTGGTGGCTGTGATGACCAAGGTTTGCACACACTTGATTGTGGTACTAAACTGTGCCAAGACAACCCCCTATCACCTAGAATCTAGCCTGGCTGTGGTGCTGGTTGTTTTGGGCAGGTGGAATGGAGTTGGAGATGAAACTCAACTTCATTTCTGCAACAGTCTACCACTGAGCCATCCTGGGTCCCCAATCCACTATATTTTTATGGGGGGGGGGGCATTGCCAGTGATACTTGGCCAACTAGGCTTAATAGCTCAATCCTCAGACCAGTGACATAGCACTGCATGGGTCTGGCAGTACTAGGGGTCACCAGAGTTTCATCCGACTGTGCTCGGGGAGTCATGCCATGCCAGGGCTTCCATGTGAGACCCTGTATATTCGAGGCATCTCCCCTCCCTCCTGAGTCCTTTGGGGGTTTGAATAAAAGACACTAGCTTTCTCTGCAGTCCCTGAAGAGTAAGATTCAGAGTGGGGACCATGGATGTCAGGTTGGGGAGCTGCTGTGAAGAACAATCAAGGAGACAACTGCAGAGGGTATATCTGAACATGACTGGGAATGCCCTGAGTGACAATGGCTGTTTCCAGTTAGTCTCAGCAGAGGACACGCCCAAGGGAGCCCTAAGAAGCTTCAAGGCTACATGGAAACATGTAGCTCCTTGTATCAGTCAGTCAGCTGCCTGTGCAACACAGCCAGTGACCCAAAGCCTGGCTGCCAGTGGAGCTGTTCCTCAAAGCCAGCGTCTTCCCATTTTATCCACTTTGTGAGGAAAAGGCAGGCACAGACATGAGACTATTTTGCTTGTTGAGTCCCAGAAGCTGGAGGGTCCTGGAGAAATAAGGAGGCAGCGGGGCCAGCAGCTGCATGGGATCATCCTGGGGCCCAGGTCCTGGCAAGTGGAGGCTGTGGAGGTGGAGGTGCAGGGGCATCCGGGCAGCCTGCGCCGGGGTCAGGTGGAGGCGATCCAGGAGGGCTTGGTCCAGGACCTAAGGTGGGAGACACAGGTGAGGTTCCAGCACTGCCCCCTAGGGGGGCGCAGCGACTTAATAGGCCCAGCCCAGATGGTCACAGGCCAGCAACCATGAGCCCCACAACTGCTGGCCCTGGTACCACCCCATCTCCGATGCCCAGGCTTACATGCCCGTGCTCATGGCAGAGACTAGCTCAGGGCCCCAGACCTCCACAATTCTATCCATTCCATTTCCCAGGCCATCCTGAGGTGGGGAAGCAACATGGCTGGGTCCCCCATGCAAAAGGGGGTGCAAAGGTGGCTCTTCACAGAAGTATACTGAGAAGTATATAGGGAGGGGAGGAGGTATTTTTTGGTCCGGAGAGAGAGCACAGGGGTTAAAGCATTTGTCTTGCATGTGGCTGACTCTGGTTCAATCTCTGTTACCATATTGTCCCCAAAGTCCTTCCAGGAATAACCCGAGCCTTGAGCCAGAAGCCCTGAGCATTTCCAGGTGTGTCCCAAATCCCTACCCCAACAAGGCACTTTGGGGTTCCTCTGCGTCAGTGATCCTTACAAATGCTCTCAGCCCCTTTCATCCCCACCCAAGGGCCACAACCAGTGACGCTTAGCAGTTACTCCTGGCTCTGTGCTCAGAAATTGCTCCTGGCTTGGGGAACGATATGCAACACCAGGGATCAAACCGCAGTCCGTTGTAGGTTAGCGCGTGCAAGGCAAACACCCTATCACTTGCGCCACCATTCTGGCCCCTTGGGACAGTCTTTAGAAGTCAGCCACTTGCAGTCCCCAAAACCACATGTTGGAAGTCACACAGCAGGGCAGGTTGGGGGGGGGGGGGGAGGCTGCAGAAGTGACTATGACTCAGTTCCTGCCCAGGCATGCCATTTCCCTGACAGCAGTTGGGGTAACAGGCAGGCCCACTCCCACCTAGATATGCCATATCCTAGGAAGTGTAGGCGGAGTACCTGTGGTTGGGGTTTGGTGCTCTCGGCTGGCAACAGAAAACGCTGGCCCAGGACAGAGCCCACGCGGGTACAGTACATGTGGTCCCCCAGGATCGGGCAGAGCTGTAAGGCCATGTGCACCTGCAGCTGGCTGGGGAACACTGCAAGATAAAAGGGAAGAGTGTGGGGAGGGGCTGTTGCATGTGTCCCCTCTTTTCCAGGAAATTCTCCCTTTGCAGATCCAATGGTTTCCCAGCGCCCCATACTTCTGGCTCTACTTGAGAAAAGGGGGCTAGACCCAGACCCTGCCACCATGCTGTGGGACTCGCTCCTGGAGATGCCACCTTGAATGCATTCGCTGCTACTAGGAATAAAGCACTTTCCTAGAGGGGAGCCGAACTACCAAGCCCCTCACTAGGAATGGGGGAAAAGTCACTGAGTAGAAGGGACAAGGACAAATGTTTATCTCACTGTGAAGACCCAGGTTTGATCCCCAGCACTGCAGGAGTAGTCTAGCCCTGCCAGGAGTGATCCTTGAGCAATACCAGGAGTGTCTGGTGAGCAGAGATAAGAGTAAGACCTGAGTAGTGTCAGGCGTGGCCCCCAAATTTTCCCCTCTTCCTAATAAAATTAAGAACAATGAAAACAAAAACACATATGGTCTGGAGCTATAGTATAAAACCCAATCTCAGCACCCTATAGGGCTCTGCAACTTCACCAGGAATGATCCCTGAGCACAGAGCAAGAAGGTAAGCATTGGAGACAGCTGGGTGTGGACCAAAATAAAAACAAAAATATGTAACATGTGGAGGAATATTTTCCTGGCGGGTAAGAGGGGCACACCCAGTGGAACTCAGCTTTCTCCTGGTTCTGCTCTCAGTATTTCTCCTGGTAGCATTTGGTGGACCACACAGTATGCCAGGGATCGAACCCACGTTGGCCATGTGCAAGGCAAGCACCCTACCCACTGTACTACACTCTGGCCCTGGAATGCTATTTTTTGGGGGGGCCTTACCCAGTGATGCTCAGGGGTTACTCCTGGCTATGCGCTCAGAAATCGCTCCTAGTTTGGGGGACCATAGGAGACGCCAAGGGATCAAATCGCGGTCCGTCCTAGGCTAGTGTGTGCAAGGCAGATGCCCTACCACTTGCGCCACCACTCCGGCCCCAAGGATTGCTATTTTTTTTTCTTTTTGGATTTTGAGCCACACCCGGCAGTGCTCAGGGGTTACTCCTGGCTGTCTGCTCAGAAATAGCTCCTGGCAGGCACGGGGGACCATATGGAACACCGGGATTCGAACCAACCACCTTTGGTCCCGGATCGGCTGCTTGCAAGGCAAACGCCACTGTGCTATCTCTCCGGGCCCGGGGATTGCTATTTTTTTTAAAAAGGTCATCAGTATTTGTCAGAGAAACAAACGAGAGGGTAGAGATGTGGGCCAGAGACGTAATGAATACACATGTGTGAGAAGCAAATCCGATGTTCAAGGGTGCTCGGAAATCAATTACAAACATAAAAGAGAAGAAAGAAAGTTAGCCCATAGATGAGGGGGACAGGTCAGTGAACCCTTCCAAATGAACAGGAAAGCGAAGGTGAGGGGTAATATTTGAAGAGAAGCCCTTCCAGGACTCATGAAAAGACTCTTCCACAGATTTTGGAAATCATGAATCCTGAGCAAGAAGCATAAAAGGACCCATGGAGGGGCTGGAGTCATAGAACTGTGGGTCATAGAACTTGCCTTGCACGTAGCTGACCCAGGTTCAATCCCCAACATCCCATATGGTCTCTCAAGGCCACTGGAATGATCCCTGAGTACAGAGCCAGGAGTAATCTCTGAGCAAGTAGGTATAACCCCTCTCCTCTAAAAAGTGGGCCCACCTGGGCCGGGCGGTGGCGCTGGAGGTAAGGTGCCTGCCTTACAAGCGCTAGCCAAGGAACGGACAGCGGTTCGATCCCCCGGCGTCCCATATGGTTCCCCCAAGCCAGGGGCGATTTCTGAGCACATAGCCAGGAGTAACCCCTGAGCGTCAAACGGGTGTGGCCCAAAAACCAAAAAAAAAAAAAAAAAAAAAAAAAAAAAGTGGGCCCACCTATGGGGATTCACAACAGAGCACTAAAGACAGGGGTGGGTAAGCTCAGAAACTGATGGAGCAGCTGGAGTGGTGACACAGGCAGTAGGGCATCTATCTTGCACACGCTAACCTCGGATGGACAGTGGTTCAATCCCCCTGTGTCCCATATGATCCCCCAAGCTAGGAGCGATTTCTGAGCACATAGCCAGGAGTAACCCCTGAGCATCACCGGATGTGGCTCAAAAGCAAAACAAAACAAAACGTAGTTGATGGAAAGAAAAGGGGCTGTCAAGGCTGTCCCAGGGGCCCTTGGGATTCAGCAACTCCCCCCAAGTAGCCTCCACTCAGCCCCCACCTCCTCCCTCAGCCAAATACCATTCCAGAGGCAAGATTTGGGGGAACTGGGAACCCACCTGTCAGGGGCTGTAGATGGACCAGGGCACAGCTAGAGCCCGTGGCCACCACATGGAAGTGGCTGAGGGTCCTCTTAACACCTTCACGGATGTCCTTACGGGAAGCAGACTTCACTGGCACTGCCTGCAGGATCAGTCGACAACGAACAAACTGGGTACATGCTGGGGGTCGGCCCCCGATCTCCCCAACCCCAAGATCCATCTAAGCACTGGCCAGGGACTGGCTGGATTTGGAGGATGAGAGGCAGCACTCAAATCTATACTCTTTTGCTCTTGATTTTTGGGGTCACACTTGGTGCTGCTTGGGCTACTCCAGGCTCTGGTCTGGGGGTGTTATTCCCAGTGGTGCTCAGGGGACCCATTAGTGCTGGGAATCAAACCTGGAGCTCCTACATGCAAAATGCATGTCCAGCCTTCTGGTGCTTGAGCTCTCTTGCCTCTGTCTTTAAATCCTCACTCTGAAGCAGGAATGTCAGAGGGTCCCCCCTCTTCCCCAGACAGACCCCAACTTACAACCTGGATGCCATCCACATGCTCCAGTTTCAGCGCCACCTGGATCTTCCCCTCGGCAGAGGCTGGGACCCCATCTGTGACAGCCCTGGGGAAAATAAAGGAGTTCAGAATGGCGGGTGGGGACCTCCTTCGGGTCCTTAGAGCCCCCAACCTCTCTCACCAGTAGGTAGCTATGGGTTTCTGGGCTCTCTGGGAGGTGGAAAAGAACTTCTGCAGTCGGCTTGTTGTTTGGGGACAACTGGAGAGGAGGACAAGGCCAGAGGTCTCCCTAAAGGAAGAGAATACATCACAGAAGTTAAAAATCCCATAGGGTTCACCCACACAATAAAAGGGGAGTCCAGGAAGGAACAGAGTCAAGTTGAAGACTGAAAGCAATGGGACTATGAACTGGCCCTGAGAAACAAGGCTTCTAGGATCTTCTCTCTCTCTCTCCTCTCTCTCTCTCTCTCTCTCTCTCTCTCTCTCTCTCTCTCTCTCTCTCTCTCTCTCTCTCTCTCTCTCTCTGAGAAACAAGGCTTCTAGAATCTTCTCTCTCCTCTCTCTCTCTCTCTCTCTCTCTCTCTCTCTCTCTCTCTCTCTCTCTCCTCTCTTCTCTCTCAGCTTCTACCTGCTGTGGGAACAGTGCACACCCAACTGCCACACTCCCCCACCCCACCCCATGAGTTCCATCTGCTCCCACTTACTTTTCAGTGGCTCGAACCACTTGCAGCTCCAGTTCACCCAGCCCTAGGGACTGGCTCAGCTCTGGGAGTACGGAGGACAAGGTCAGCTCCCCTGGCTTTCCTGGGGGGCAGAGGGAGATGATAGGGGTGCGTGGATCTTCCCTTGCTCCATATCACCCTCCCACGAAGACACCAGCCCCTTTGTACCTGTCACTGGCAGGCCCTGAGGCTTGTTAAGTGTGACGAGAGGTCCTGGAACACAAGGCAGGGACGTCAGCCGTAGGATCAATCACAGTGGGGTCAGTGAAAAGTTCCTACAGCTGCCCCCCAACTCTTCTCATCATGGGGCGCAAACATCCAGCTTCCTTTTCTCTGAGCACTGCTGGACAAGCTGACACCCCCCAGCATCATAACCATGCTGTGATCACCAGAGCAACCCATGGCTGTCAGCTTGGGTTATATCACCAGAGGCCAGAATTCTTTTTTTTTTGGGGGGTCACACCCGGCAGCACTTAGGAGTTACTCCTGGTTTTACGCTCAGGCATCGCTCCTGGCAGGCTCGGGGAACCATATGGGATGCTGGGATTCGAACCACCGACCTTCTACATGCAAGGCAAACACACCTTACCTCCATGCTATCTCTCCGGCCCCGGGCCAGAATTCTTGAGTCAGGACGCCTGTCCTTCCCTCCAGCTTCCCATGGTGGGACCCTATTCTAATCTGTTCCCAGCACTGACCACCACACCAAGTACTTTGTTTATTTAATGAGTTATTTTTTGGGTTTTTTTTTTTTTGGCTGGTTGGTTTTAGGGGACACACTAGGGATGCTCAGGGCTCAACCCTGGCAGTACTTGGGGGGCCCTATGGGATGCCAGGAATCAAACCAAAGTTTGCACCTGCAAGACAAATGCTCTATGGATGGAACAATCACTCTGGCCCTGATTTTATTTTTTGCTTTTAGGGGGTACACCCTAGCAGTATTCAAGTATTCAATATGAAGAAATTTGGGACCCCTCATGACTTAGCCCCTGGCACCCCATTCCCTGGATTTTGGGGGGGTGTGTGTGTCACAGGGGGTGCCAGGAATTGAAGTGCAGGTTGGCAGTGTGTGTGTGCCAGGCAAGTGCACCTGAGCCCTGATTTGGGCAATTAATTTTCTAGTTCATTCACTTCTCCCTGGAGGGTGCTGGGATGGCCAGGAACCTCTTTTTTTTGAGCTTGTCAGGTAGGTCCATGAAAGCTGTGCCTCCAAGCATGCCTGGAACACAGACATGCATGCACATGCTGAAAAAAAGTTGGGATTTCTCGTGACTTAGCTCTTCCACCCCAATTCCTGGATCTTGGGGTGCAAACCATTGCAGCTAGGAGGGCTGCAGAACCCCAAAATGCAACCCTAAGGCCCAGAGCTAAGTCCCCAGTTCAGCTGTCACTACTCACCTTTCTGCTCCACCATGCAGGCCCTCAACACCTCCACCAGCTCCCCCCGGCTGGGAAAGGGGTGCCTGGAAGAGGGGAGGGAAGTGGTGGCTCGGACTCCCAACGCCTGCACCAGCCCAGCCGAACCCCAGACCCCACGGGCCCCCATGGCCAACGCGACAGTGCGCATGCGCAAAGCCTTTGACGCCGGCTGCGCTCTGATTGGCCCGCTGCACTGTCCATCAGGCCGGCTCGTGGGCGGGGCCCTGGAGTGGCAGGAAGGCGGAACTTCCGTTGCTGGCCCATGGGGGAATTTACCCCTTGGCTGGTTCTCAGGATCTGCCTTAAAACAAAACCTGGTCTAAAGGTTTAATTTTTTTTTTTTTTTTATTAATTGGTTTTGGTTTGGGGCCTACTTCTGTGCTCAGGTCTGACTCCTTTTGGGGGGTGATTTTTATTTTTATTATTTTATTTATTTGTTTATTTATTTTTAACTTTTATTTTTGGTTAATTTTTATTTTTTGAAGCCACATTCTCTCTCTCTCTCTCTCTCTCTCTCTCTCTCTCTCTCTCTGAGTAGAGTGCTGAGGGCCTATTTCTGGCTTACTTATTGCTTTTTTTCTTTTCCTTTTCTTTCTTTCTCTTCCTTTTTTTTTCTTATTTTTTAATTTTTTTATTTAAACAACTTGATTACATACATGATTGTGTTTGGGTTTCAGTCATGTAAAGAACACCACCCATCACCAGTGCAACATTCCCATCACCAATGTCCCAAATCTCCCTCCTCCCCACCCACCCCTGCCTGTACTCTAGACAGGCTTTCTATTTCCCTCATACATACAGCCAAGATACCCTTCAACAGATGAATGGCTAAAGAAACTGTGGTACATATACACAATGGAATATTATGCAGCTGTCAGGAGAGATGAAGTCATGAAATTTTCCTATACATGGATGTGCATGGAATCTATTTTAATGAGTGAAATAAGTCAGAGAGAGAGAGAGAGAGAGAGAGAGAGAGAGAGAGAGAGAGAGAGAGAGACGTAGAATGGTCTTACTCATCTATGGGTTTTAAGAAAAATGAAAGACATTCTTGCAATAATAATTTTCAGACACAAAAGAGAAAAGAGCTGGAAGTTACAGCTCACCTCATGAAGCTCACCGCAAACAGGGATGAGTTTAGTTAGAGAAATAACTACATTTTGAACTATCCTAATAATGAGAATGTATGAGGGAAATAGAAAGCCAGTCTTTCTCTTCCTTTTTCTTCTTTTTTCCTTCTTTTCTTTTTCTTTCTCTTTCTCTTCCTTCCTTTCTTCCTTTCTTTCTTTTTCTTCTTTCTTTTCTTTCTTTATCTTCCTTCTTCCTTCATTCTTTATTTCTTTCCCCCTTTTCTTTCTTTCTTTTTTCTTTCTTTCTTTTTTCTTTTCTTCTTTTCTTTCTTTTTTCTTTCTTTTTCTTTCTTTCTTTCTTTTATCTTTCTTTCTTTCCTTCCTTTTTTCTTTCTTTCTTCTTTCTCTCTGTTTTCTTTCTTTCTTCTTTCTTTTCTTTTTTCTTTCTTTCTTTCTTTCTTTCTTTCTTTTTTTCTTTCTTTCTTTTCTTTCTTTCTTTCTTTCTTTCTTTTTCTCTTTCTTTCTTTCTTTCTTTCTTTTTTCTTTCTTTCTTTCTTCTTTCCTTCTTTCTTTCTTTCTTTCTTTCTTCTATCCTTCTTTCTTTCTTTCTTTCTTTTTTTCTTCTTCTTCTTCTCTTCCTTCCTTCCTTCCTTCCTTCCTTCCTTCCTTCCTCTTCCTTCTTTCTTTCTTTTTTTTTTCTTTTTCTTCTTTCTTCTTCCTTCCTTCCTTCCTTTCAAATAATAGCTTTATTTAAGCGTCTCACGATTACGAACATGTTTACTGACTCCTCTGGCTCTGTATTCTAAGGGGTCACATCTGGTGGTGCTCAGGGACCATATGGGAGGCCGAGGGTCCAACTCGGGCCACTCACATATAAGGCAAGGGCCCTTTTTTGAACTTTTGCTTCCATTCAGGTTTAATTTTTCTTGCTCATTCCAATTCTTAGAGGTTCTGTGACGTCAAAATGGCACCTTTAGGGCTGGAGAGATAGCATGGAGATAGGGCGTTTGCCTTGCATGCGGAAGGACGGTGGTTCAAATCCCCGGCATCCCATATGGTTTCCTGAGCCTGCCAGGAGCAATTTCTGAGAGAAGAGCCAGGAGTAACCCCTGAGCATTGCCGGGTGTGATCCAAAACCAAACCAAAAAAAAAAAAAAAAAAAAAAAAAGCACCACCTTTGTGCTCAAGGTTTCTTTCAGAAGGCAAGAAGTGCAAGGGGGAAAAAAACTTCACCACTTTTTGATCCATTAAATGCACCACAAGAAACACAGTTTGCCATGCAAGCCAAAAAGGAGAAAAGAACAAAGTTTCACTTCAAAATTTCCAAACAAATGTCTGAATAGATAACACCAGATTAGCTGTGATGAGATCTATAGAGAAGTAAATGAGAAACATCACCCTATGGGCTGGAAGCGGTGGCGCAAGAGGTAGGGTGTTTGCCTTGCAAACGCTAACCAAGGATGGACCGTGGTTCTATCCCTTGGCATCCCATATGGTCTTCCAAGCCAGGGGCAATTTCTGCGTGCATAGCCAGAAGTAACCCCTGTGTCACTGGGGGTGGCCCAAAAAACAAAAAACAAAAAAACAAAAAAAAAAAAAAAGAAAAGAAAGAATCATCACTCTATCAACATTCAACTCAGGGTCCACCCCTAAGAGGTCACCTGAGTCTGTGGCCTGAAGATCTGGACACTGCAATGCTTGCTAAGAGCTGGGAGAGAAGCTGGGATCAGGTGGGACTAGGTGAGTTCTGACAGGAATTCTAACAATTCACCAAAAGGAAGGCTTGTGGGGTGAAGGGAGGCCAGAGGGAGGTGGCATGGCATGAAAGGAGGTGCCGGGGCCAGAGAGGACAGCAGGGGACGTGTTTGTCTGATCCAGCAGCATTCTGTATGATCACCGGTTCCCCCTCCCCAGGAGTGATCATTGAGCTCAGAGCCCAGGAGTAAACCCTGAGCACTGCCAGTTGTGACTTCCAAACAAAACAAATGGAAGAGGAGGAGGAGGAGAAGAATTTTTTTTTTTAAAGAAAAAAGAGGGGCCCAGAGAGATAGCACAGCGCTGTTTGCCTTGCAAGCAGCCGATCCAAGACCAAAGGTGGTTGATTCAAATCCCGGTGTCCCATATGGCCCCCCCGTGCCTGCCAGGAGCTATTTCTGAGCAGACAGCCAGGAGTAACCCCTAAGCACCGCTGGGTGTGGCCCAAAAACAAAAACAAAAAAAAAAGAGGTGATGGAGCCGGAGAGCTAGCACAGTGTTAGGGCATTTGCCTTGCACGCAGCTGACCCAGGAGAGATGGTGGTTCGAATTCCGGCATCCCATATGGTCCCCTGAGCCTGCCAGGAGAGATTTCTGAGTGCAAAGCCAGAGTAACCCCTGAACACCACTGGGTATGATCTAAAAAACAAACAAATAAACAAACAAAAAACAAAAGAGAGAGAGAGATGTTCAGTGGAAAATCAGCAAGAAAAGAGTGCATTCTGGCTGGTAATCTCACTTTGAGAAAAGCTACTTGCACTGAGTATATTGTTTATTTGTTTGCCTAAGGTGCTACCACTTTTTGTTTGGGACTCAGAGGTGTCTCCATGTATGCTGGGAAACATGTAGTGCTAGGATTGACCTAGTCTTCACTGAAAGTGGCTTAACTCCTTTCCTATCTCTCTGGCATTGGTCCTATTTCAATTCATTGCTTGCATTGGCAACAGACTGCAAGTTGACCGAGAACCATTCAGGGAGGGGCAGATATTGCAGGCATTCCATTCTGTAGGTATAAAGACAGCTCTTTGTACTTAAGTTAATCCATCTTCAGAGCACAGTAAATCAAAGAAACAAACAAGAATAATGTCACTAGGCTATATATATATATATATATATATATATATATATATATATATATATATATGTGTGTGTGTGTGTATGTATGCTTTTATGCATTGATCATACTATTTTTTTGTTTTTTTGTTTTTTCCTTTGGGCGAGGGTCACACCAGGCTGCTCTCAGGGGTTACTCCTGACTCTATGCTCAGAAATCGTGCCTGGCAGGCTCAGGGGACCATATGGGATGTGTCGAGATTCGAACCACCGTCCTTCTGCATGCAAGGCAAATGCCCTACCTCATTCTATGCCCATTCTATCTCTCCAGTCCCCATTGAGTATACTCTTATACGTTTACATTCCTGAAAGGACAAACAAAAAAGAAATGGTGGTTGCTTCTGGATATGAAATCAGAGATGTTTGGGTTAGACAACTTAGCTTGCCTGGAGCCTATAGTTGATGTTATGACAGGATGCTTCATAGGTAAAACCTCCCTGTTTCTAGGTCAAAGGTTTTTCCTTTCTATTTTCCCCAAATTTTGCTGTGCCTATGCAAACAACTGCCATACACCCACCTTTTTATTGTATTTATTTTATCTCTTACCTTTTGCTATTGTATTAATGACTTTATTGGAGATACAATAATTTCCACAAATATACTGAGATTTCTGTTTCTTTTTTCTTCTCTTCCTTTGGTTTTTGTTTTTGTTTTTTGGGTCACACCCGGCAGCGCTCAGGGCTTACTCCTGGCTTTGCGCTCAGAAATCGCCCCTGGCAGGCACGGGGGACTGCTGTGAATCTGTGCTGTTAAATCCTTTGTTGGGTGTTTCTGAATCCACAAATAGTTCCCAGAATGAGAGATTAATTCCCATCCCTTGGTCCCCTTTCGGGGGCAGATCTTGGTAATATTTATCCGCAGCAAATAATAATCCCCACAGACAAGAAGGTTAGGGTGTACAAGGTTGGGCAAAGAGAGGGAGAGGGAGAGGGAGAGGGAGAGGGAGAGGGAGAGGGAGAGGGAGAGGGAGAGGGAGAGGGAGAGGGAGAGGGAGAGGGAGAGGGAGGAGGAGAGGAGAGGGAGAGGGAGAGGGAGAGGGGGAGGGGGAGAGGGAGAGGGAGAGGGAGAGAGAGAGAGAGAGAGGGAGAGAGAGAGAGAGAGAGAGAGAGAGAGAGAGAGAGAGAGAGAGAGAGAGAGAGAGAGAGAGTCCTTTTGGAGCCTGCTCCCACTTCTCGCAAAAAGACCCCCTTTTCCCTGTCCATCAAGCTATTTATTGCCAACTCCACAGCGCCCCCACCTGGAAGGTCTAGGTGGGGCAATAGTCACAGAACAATCCTAAGGAAATATTTTTTATATACAACAATTCCAAGAATAATCTTATGGAAATATTTTCATATCCTACAGGGGACCATATGGGATGCCGGGATTCGAACCACGGTCCTTCCACATGCAAGGCAAACGCCTTACCGCTGTGCTATCTCTCCGGCCCCTATTTTTTGTTTTTTCTATTATTTTCTATTATTTCAATAACTTTGCTTTTCCTTATCTTGAAACAATTGTATTATGATTGTTACTTCAACTATGTGACACATTTTCTTTAAATAAAAAAAAATTAAAAATAAAAGAAATCTGGCTGGAGAGATAGCAGAAAGGTAAGGCGTTTGCCTGCATACAGAAGGACAGTGATTCAAATCCTAGTATCCCATATGGTCCCCTGAGCCTGCCAGGTGCTATTTTTGAGCATAAAGTCAGGAGTAACCCCTGAGTGCTGCTGGGTGTGACCCAAAAACCAAAAATAAATAAATAAAAATAAAAGAAAATGTAACTGGAGAAGTGTGAAGACTGTCACCCTGCCAAGAAGTCCTCCTGCTAGGTTCATTGATTTTGGAAATTGTCACATCCAGATCTGCTCCATGGCTCAGGTGAAGCAGACAGGATTTCCAGAATGAACTGCAAGATTTTCTCGTTTTTTTGGGGGGTGGGGTGTAGCCCACACCCAATGATGCTCAGGGGTCACTCCTAGCTCTTCACTAAAGAATAAGTTCTGACAGTGTTCAAGGAACCATGTGGGGTGCTGGGGATTGAACCTAGTGTTGGCTGTGTGTAAGGCAAGTCTTCTGCCCCCACTGTACTATTTCTCAGGCCCTTCAATGACGAATTATGTGGGTAGAAAAAAGTTTTGTTTTAAGGGGCAGGAGAAATAGCACAGTGGTAGGGCATTTGCCTTGCATGCATTTGATCCAGGATGGATGGTGGTTCGAATCCTGGCATCCCATATGGTCCCCCATGCCTGCCAGGAGTGATTTCTGAGCACAGAGCCAGGAGTAACCCCTGAGTACTGCCACTGGGTGTGACAATAAATAAATAAATAAATAAATAAATAAATAAATAAATAGTCTGTTCCAAGCTTTGGAGTTCGTACAGGGGTTAAGACACTTGCCTTGCATGAGTGTTGGCACTGAATATAGTCACCAGAGCACCGACTGGATTTACTTTTGAGCACAGAGCCCGAAGCAACCCTTGTGCACTGCTGAATGTGCCCCTTCCTAAATAAAAGTACTATTTGTTAAATCTTCCCTCAGTTCTTTCCACTTTCAACTCATTCCAGAACACAACAACGTGGGTGGATCAGCAAAAATAATTTATTGCCACACGTGGATTTCACTCCGTGGGACAGGGATTGTGCCAGGAGTGCCAAGGGTGAAGAAGTTGCATGGGCAGACTCTGCCCTGCTTGCTGGGGGCCCTGCCAGCTAAGCTATCTGGGCTGGAAGCTTGCCAGGTCAGGCCCAGAACTCTGAATTCTCTTTTAGCCACCGATGTGGTGTCCATGTACCCCACTCCCCACTGCTTCTCTTTCATGTTCCTGTGGGGTAAGAGAGGTGTGATAAGGCAAGAAGCTCTCTAGCTGCCAAGCTTGTGGGTGCTACAAGCTGGCCAGGGGGGGGACTAAGGCAAGCCTTCACTGCAGCATCTTTAGACAGGTGGGGAGGAGGGACGGGGCCTTGTGCTCCAGGGGTTTCCCGCCTTCTGTGGCATCCAAAAGCTGCTCCATGTAACAGGAGGTGCCAAGCAACATATGACCCGTGGCCTGCATGCTGAATAGGGCCCATCGAAGTGCTTCTCTGCAGGAAAGAAAAGAGACACCACAGTTACCCCAAACCCAGCCCTGCTGGCAGCCCCAGCTGCCTGCTACAGTTTCCACATTCTTGATGTCATAAATTACTTGGGAGGGGAATTGGGCCACACCCAGTGATGCTCAGGGGTTAGTCCTGGCTATGCGCTCAGAAATCGCTCCTGACTTGGGGGACCATATGAGATGCCGGGGGATTGAACCACGGTCCGTCCTAGGTTAGTGCATACAAGGCAAATGCTCTACCGCTTGCGCCACTGCTCTGGCCCTATGTCATAAATTAAAATGCAGGCCAGTAAACATGGCTGGGATCTTCCCTCTGCAAGTTGGAAGAGTTTTCAGGCATATCTCATAAACAGCATAAACTAGAGAGAGGATGACCCTGTTTTCTCTTGAACAATTTAATCTCCTTTTATAAAACCTTTCATTTTTGAAACCCAACTTTGGATCAGTGGGCTTGATCCACATAACAGCTCTGTTCTACCTAAACTCTGTGCTACATGCTGTGGACTATGCCAACGAGTGGCACTTGGGCTCCTCGGCAAAGCACCAGCGCTGAAGCCGGTCTGTTGTTGCAATGGACGGAGAACTTGACACAGGCCTGTGGGTAGCTGATGTCCTTAGCTCGGGGACTCTGGACAAACAACTATTGTGCTAAGCTTCTGTCCTTATCTCTAAAGGTGGAACAGGCCACTTTGATCCCATGCAGGGTTATCATGAAAAATAAGGGACCTGCAACATATGTGAGAAGAAAAATATGAGGTCAAGAATGACAGTTGCAGGCCAAGGATATGGCTCAGCAGAAAGGCATGATGTATAAGACCCCGATTCAATCCCTAACACCAAAGTACAATCCCCAACATTGCCACCACCAAACTAAACAAACAGTTGGGTACTTGAACTCTTGAACCAGGATCTAATCCAGATCTTTAAATGAAATGGGTAAAAATAGAAGCAATAATGCCACACATAAGGCACTCGCTTGGCACACAGTCAACCCAGGTTTGAATCTGACACTTCCAACACTCCCCTGAGTGCTGCCAGAAGTAATCCCTGAGCACAGAGCCAGTAAGCTCTGAGCACTTTTAGGTATGGGCCCCCAAACAAAACAATAAAACAACAACAACAACAAAATAATGTCTTGGGGTTTTGGCTCTGAGTTTGAAGATGATCTTTTTTTTTTTTTTTTTTTTTTGGTTTTTGGGCCACACCCGTTTGACGCTCAGGGGTTACTCCTGGCTATGTGCTCAGAAGTTGCTCCTGGCTTGGGGGACCATATGGGACACCGGGGGATCGAACCGCGGTCCGTCCAAGGTTAGCGCAGGCAAGGCAGGCACCTTACCTTTAGCGCCACCGCCCGGCCCCTGAAGATGATCTTTGATTTGTTTGTTTGTTTGTTTTTGGGCCACACCCGGTGGTGCTCAGGGGTTACTCCTGGCTCTGTGCTCAGAAATCGTTATTGGTAGGCACAGGGGACCATATGGGATGCCGGAATTCGAACCACCTTCTGTCCTGGATCAGCTGCTTGCAAGGCAAAAGCCCTTCCGCTGTGCTATCTCTCTGACCTCTGAAGACAATCTTTGAAACTGGGAAGTCCAGGTTCAAACTTGGACACCATTCCTTTCCCCCCACACACTTTCCACCCCACAACACCAAGTGTTAAAAGGACTATGACTGAAGTAAACCCATTTCTCAACTTAAAGAACTAAGGGACGAAATGATAGTATAGTGAGTAGGGTTCTTGTCTTGTAAGCAGCCAACATAGGTTTGATCCTAGTACCTCATATAGAAACCCAAACCCACCAGGAACAATCTCTGAGTGCAGAGTCAGGAGTAAGTCCTGAGCACTAATGGGTGTAGCCCAAACCTCCCCACAAATGAAAGAACCTAGGTTTAAAATCAGGGGTTCTGGGGCTGGAGTGATAGCACAGCAGTTTGTCTTGCATGCAGTCAACCTGAATTCGATCCCTGGTATTCCATATGGTCCTCTGAACCTGCCAGAAGTGATTTCTGAGCACAGAAACAGTAATAATCCCTAAGTGCCACCAGGTATGACCCTTCAAAAAACAGCAACAATAATCAGTGGTCCAGCCAGAAACAGGCGTGAAGTTCTGATTCCTGGAACACAGATAACTGGAAGGCCTCTGCTGAGTGAAGTAAGACACTGCAGGATTGCACTTGCCTGAGATCACTTGTGTTGTCAAATTCAGAGTCACAAAGTAGGACAGAGGTGAATGGAGTGTGTGTGTGTGTGTGTGTGTGTGTGTGTGTGTGTGTGTGTGTGTGTGTGCGCGCGCGCGCGCGTGTGTGTGTTTGGGTGGTAAAAACAATTCTGGGAAAGGATAACAGTGCCAGTTAAAGGAGAATGTGAATGGATTTCATGTCTCTGAGTTGTAAGTAGTTCAAAGAACTGATGAGGTAGCTCAAAGAGAGATGGGTCACTTCTGAGCGCATACAAGGCCCCAATTTGAGCCCCACAGCCAAACACTGCTGAACATGACCCTGGTGTCCTCTAGCACTGCTGAGGAGGTGGTTAAAGTGACAAATTGTATGTTCTGTATATATACTAGGAAGGAAAGAGCAGAGCCAGGCAGGTATTATGTATGTTCCAATCTACTGCTCTCTTTGTTTCTCTTGGGGGTAGGGGTACAAGTGTGTGTATGTGTATATGGACCACACCAGGCCATGCTCAGAAAACAGAGCCATGCATCTGGTTCTATACTGCAGTGAGAGCCAAAGGGAAGCAAGTTGGGGACATCAGCCTCACAAGCCCCCAGTACTTGTAGCATGTTGGCACACAGCGATCTTTCCAATAACCATAGTCAGCAAAGACCTGGATGGTCCCTGTTCTCAGAAGCTGCAGAGAAATCTTGCTCTAGGGGGTACATGCAGTGGACCCTAGGAGTGTCTACTTCCTTCTTCCTCTCATCCTCCTTTCCTTCTTTCTACCTCCCTCCTTCCCCATCCCTCTTTCCCTCTTTATTACTCCTTCAGTTATTGAATCACCCCTGCAGTGTTCAGGACCTACTCCCAGCTCAGTGTTTGAAAATCACCCAGGTAGGGTTTAGGGGACACCGTGGTGCCATGGCTCAGTATACTTGTCCTCCTGTCCTGTTTTGCCTGTCTTACTTCGTCTCCTTCAGACCAGGGTGCTGTGATGCTTGCCAGAGACACCCCAGGAAGGTGGAGCCAGTTTGTAGCTGAAATGTTTTTCCTCCTTGATCTGGATATGCTGCCAGGAGTTTTCAGATTTCAAAATCCAGCATAAAGAGTTACGGCCTTTCAATGTGTTCCATTTAGGGGAAGTGGGACTCTCATATCTAAACTCAGCAGACGGGGCCGGGAAGGTGGCGCTAGAGGTAAGGTGTCTGCCTTACAAGCGCTAGCCAAGGAACGGACCGCAGTTCGATCCCCCGGCGTCCCATATGGTCCCCCCAAACCAGGGGCAATTTCTGAGCACATAGCCAGGAGTAACCCCTGAGCGTCAAACGGGTGTGGCCCAAAAACAAAAATAAATAAATAAATAAACTCAGCAGACACTGGTAACTAATAATAATAATAATAATGATAATAAAAGATAGTAGCAAGCCAGAGATATCTTACAGCAGGGAAGGAGCTTGTCTTGCTCAGGGCTGACTTGGGATCAATCCCTGGCACCTCACTTGGTCCCTTGAGCACCTCCAGGAGTGATCCCTGAGTGCAGGAGGAAACCCCAAGAACCACTGGATGTGGTCAACCTCTCCAAAATGTATTGGAGCTGGAAGTATAGTATGGGGTTTAAGGCGCCTTTCCTACTTCAATTATCAGCTGGCAATGCAGGTCCCAGTGTCATCACACAGACACATTGAACCACTGCCTGGTTGGCAGAGAATCTGTGGGAAGGGCCTCTGTCTCTTGAGCACCACTTGGGAGGCCTCTCCTTCCAGAAACTGTAAGATTACCACAGTTTTCCAGTGGGCTACTGCAGTTTCCTCTACAAGGTTGCCAGACTTCTGCAGGTTATTGCAGAATAAGGTGCAAGTCCTCCTGCTGCTCTTCAGCTGCTTGACTGCAAGGGCCCAAGTCTGCCAGGATTGCAGGGCTGCATGTTTTAGAGGACCAAGGTTCCCAGGGTCCAGTGCTGTAAGTCTTATAGGGGGCTGGTAGGCCCAGTCAGAGATTGGTGCCAAGAGCCACCCAGAGACATCAATTTGTAGTGGCTGTACGTGGTGTGTGTGTGTGTGTGTGTGAGAGAGAGAGAGAGAGAGAGAGAGAGAGAGAGAGAGAGAGAGAGAGAGAGAGAGAGAGAGAGAGAGAGATGGAAATTCAATGGTCAGAGGTGGCCAGGGGAGTTCAGTAATCCTGGGTTCAATAAAGAGAGATAAAGAGATAGATACAAAGCAGGCAGCAACTCGCCAATGCTTTGTACCCAACCCCACCACCCCACCACCCTGTGGACCGGCTAGTGCTGCTCTGGTTGCTAACCTGGGACCCCCTCCAATCTTTCAATTTTTTCCTTTTATACCCAGCATGATAAAGGGGCATGTCCAAGGAGGTGTGTCCAGGATTTCTGTTCTTTCTTTCTTTCTTTTTTTATTTTTGGGTCACAGCCAGCTGCACTCAGGGGTTACTCTTGGCTTTGTGCTTAGAAATCATCCCTGGCAGGCTCGGGGGACCATATGGGATGCTAGGATTAGAACCACCATCCATCCTGTGTTGTTTATGAGCAAGACAAATGCCTTACCGACGTGCTATCGCTCTGGGCCCTGGCATGTCCACGTTTAACTGTCTTTACAGTGAGGTTATCAAAGGGGCATGTCCAAGTCCAACTGCCATTACATCAACAGAAAAACAAATACATCAAGGGGCCAGAGAGATATTACTATAGCAGGTAAAGGCTCTTTACCTTGCACATGGCCAACCCAGATTCAATCCCAGCATCCCATATTGTTCTCCAAGCACTGCCAGGAGTAATTCCTGAGTGCAGAGCCAGGAAAAACCGCTGAGCAAAGCTGGGTATGGCCCGAAAACAAAAACAGAAAGGAAAAGAAAAAAACAAAACAACAATAACCAATAACGTACCCAGATTTCTCTGCACAGAATTCGGCCTACACAGTGTCATCAAAACACCAGTTGACTTAGAAAGTTCTAGATCTACACCACCAGCATCTATGTGTCTCCAGAACCCAGCAGGCTGAGATCCATAGAGACAAAAGAGGGGATCCCAGGCCACTCCCCAATAGGCTCTGTAGGAATCCTGGGGGCCACTCACCTGAGAAGGCACTTGGCCTTGCCGCAGTCCAGATTGTAGGACAGGGAGTAGGTACCATAGAGCGTCGCCTTCACATTCAGGCAGCCCAGGAAGTCCTGGGGGCTCATTTTATACAGGTCAAAAGTGACACGGGCCACATCAATCTTCTGGGCAGGTTTCCTTGACGTAGACAGTTGGTACCTGTTTCCCTGTGTGGCAACAGGCCTGGGGTGAGCACCCCTTCTCTCAGGACATTGCCCCTGGTGGTGACCCCTGCCCCCCAGACTCTTGGCATTCTCAGGCCTCACCTGCTCCCGTGCAGGCTGCCACTTCTGTCCCTTTTGGAGCACCATGAACACTGTGTCTTTGGCCAGCGCCTGGAAGTACTCTTCTGTTTCCACCATAGTGCCATCTTCCTCCAGGACCAGGGAGAAGGGCTTGCTGGCCAGCAGTGGGACATCCCGGATCTAGAAAATGAGGTGGGTCATGTTTTTCCTTCCCCAAATGTCTTACCCACAATACTATAGTTCCAGTATTTTAATTTTGTTTTTGTTTTTGTTTTTCGGGCCACACCCGTTTGATGCTCAGGGGTTACTCCTGGCTAAGCACTCAGAAATTGCCCCTGGCTTGGGGGGACCATATGGGACGCCAGGGAATCGAACTGCAGTCCTTCCTTGGCTAGCACTTGCAAGGCAGACACCTTACCTCTAGCGCCACCTCGCCGACCCTTGTTCCAGTATTTTTATTTATTTATTTATTTTGGCTTTTGGGCCACACCCAGTGATGTTCAGGGGTTACTCCTGGATCTGTGCTCAGAAATCACTCCTGGCTTTGGGGACCATATGGGATGTGGGGATCGAAGCCAGGTCCGTCCTGGGTCAGTCATGTGCAAGGCAAAGGTCTCGCCACTGTGTTATCACTCCAGCCGCGATATTGCTCCACTCTTGAGTCATGTCATTTTTTTTGAGTCATGTCATTTTTAAACAGATTGTCCTCGGAGGTTATAAATTTCTTTTTAATTTTTTTTTAAATAGGGTGGGTGAGGCCAGAGCAATGTACTTTGACTGCGTTGATCTGGGTTCAATTCTGGCATCCCATATGGTCCCCTGAGCCTGCCAAGAGTGATTTCTGAATGCAGAGCCAGGAGTAACCCCTGCATGCTGCTGGGAATGGCCCCCCGAAAAAAAAAACCCAAAATAATTATATTTAAAAAAAAATAGGGTGGGAGGGGCTAAAGAGATAGTAGAATGTGTAGGACATTTGTCTTGCACACAGCCAACACAGGTTTCCAGCATCCAATATGGTCCCTCAAACACCGCCAGGAATGATTCCTGAGTGCAGAGCCAGGAGTAACCCCTGAGCACTGCCAGGAGTGGTCCAAAACAAACAAACAAAAAAACAACAAATAAATTATATGTGTCCATTTGCTTTTTTAGAGGCCATACTCAGAACTTCTTGTGCTCTTCTCCTTGCAATGCTGGGATTAGAACCCAGGGCTCTTTCAGGAGCTAAGAGCTCCATCCCTGAAAAACAATCTCCCCAGCCTAGTGTCCTCCTTTGAAAGTGCATCTTCAGGGTCTTGAGCTGGAAGGAGGGGAACATTGTTGGTGATGCCACTTCATCCTTATTGCTGCACCACAGACCTCAACTCCATCCCAGAGGCTTTGCCATTTGGGATCCCCAACAATGTGTATGACCCATGGTGAGTGCCAGGATGAAGAAAGGCCCTACTGAAGGTAAAACCACCTTGAGGAAAACCACAAGTTGAACTGGGTGCAAATGCCACAGCATGCAAGTGACGCCATCGTCGCAGAAACAAAGATAAAAGAATGCAGAACTGTGTTTTAGTGGGTATTCAAAGTTGCATATTAACTAATATCAGAAATGATAGCTTCTCATCTGAACTCTACAGAGACTATTTTTTGTTTGTTTTTGAGCCATACTTGGAGATGCCCAGGGATCACTTCTGGTGGGGTTGGGGGACTATATGGGATGTCAGAAATCAAACCCAGGGTTGGAGAGCTAGCACAGTGGTAGGGTGTTTGCCTTGCACGCAGCCAATCCAGGACGGATGGTTGTTTGAATCCCGGCATCTCATATGGTTCCCTGTGCCTGCCAGGAGCGATTTCTGAGTGCAGAGCCAGGAGTAATCCTGAGCTTTGCTGGGTGTGACCAAAAAAAATAAAATAAAATAAAATAAAAAATAAAAACAGGGCCCATGGGGCCGGGCGGTGGCGCAAGAGGTAAGGTGCCTGCCTTGCCTGCGCTAGCCTTGGACGGACCGCGGTTCGATCCCCCGGTGTCCCATATGGTCCCCCAAGCCAGGAGCGACTTCTGAGCGCATAGCCAGGAGTAACCCCTGAGCGTTACCGGGTGTGGCCCAAAAACCAAAAAAAAAAAAAAAAAAACAACTTAAAAACAGGGCCCAGAGAGATAGCACAGCAGCATTTGCCTTGCAAGCAGCCGATCCAGGACCAAAAGTGGTTGGTTCGAATTCCGATGTCCCATATGGTCCCCCATGCCTGCCAGGAGCTATTTCTGAGCAGACAGCCAGGAGTAACCCCTGAGCAACACTGGGTGTGACCCAAAAATCAAAAATAAATAAATAAATAAATAAATAAATAAATAAATAAATAAATAAATAAATAAATCAGAGCCAGGGGGCCAGAGAGATAGCATGAGGTAGTGCATTTGCCTTGCATGTAGAAGATCGGTGGTTCAAATCCCAGCATCCCATATGGTCCCCTGAGCCTGCCAGGAGTAACCCATAAGCACTGCCGGGTGTGAACAAAAAAAAAAAATTTTTTTTTTAAATGAAATCAAACACAGTCAGCTGTGTGCAAGACAAATGCCCTACCCACTGTATTATCGTGCCAGCCTTTCCAGAGAACACACTTTTCTTCTTAAAATTCTCCAATGGAAGGGCCAGAGTGATAGAACAGCAGGTAGGGTGCTTGCTTTGCACACAGCTGTCTTCACGTTTTTTCTTCACCTTTCTGTACTGATTTGTTTGGCAGAAACAAGGGCCCCTCCATTGCCTATTCCCACACCCTATGCAGTAGGCATCTGTCCATAGGCTCCGCATGCTAAGGATTCTATAAGAACCTCCAGAAGTAACAAGCAGTTACTGGGCCTCACCTAGCACCTAGTCCATTTTAGGGGTAAGGACTAGGTACCCATAGACAAGGCCATTTTATAGAAGAGGAAATCCCTCAGATATCAGAGTCCTTTGGATCCAAAGTGCAAGACATATAGGCAAACCCAGCCAAAAACATCAGCAAGGAGAGAAAATGGAATCCCAGCCAGAAAGGACCCAGATTAGAGAAATGGGGAGGAACCCTCAGGTCTCATTTTTATCAATCAAACAGAGGCTATTGGTCGGCCAGTACAACCTGACTATGTACCCGTGGACACAATCCCATCCAAGCATCCTGCAAGGGCAGTTGGGACTCTAGGAGGAGCTGGGGAGAAATGATTCCCAACCAAGTAAAGAAGGAGCTTGGGGCCATTGCCTCTCTCCAAACTTCCTAGTCTACATTGTGCTGTGCTGGATGCTTTCTTTACTGGTAGTTGGAGAATAATCCATAAAGACTACAGGGAGGGACTGGAGAGATAGCACATTGGTGGGCATTTGCCTTGCATTCAGCCAACATGGGAGAGACCCGGTTTGATTCCCAGCATCCTCTATGGTTCCTCAGCCTGCCAGGAGCAATTTCGGAGTGCAGAGGTGGGAGTAGCCCCTGCGTGCCACTAGGTGTGGCCCCAAAATCAACCAATCAATCAATGAATAAATAAATAAATAAATAAATAAAATTTTAAAAAAGATTCCAGGGAAGGAAGATCTGTCCAGGTTGAAGGGCTGGGAAGAGGATAAAAAAGCCACCAACTTGTGTCTTTCTTCAAATTCCAGACACTTCTACCAGAAAGGAATGTCTGTGTCCTTCCAACCAGAGAAGCAAGCTTTGGAAATGTCACCATGATCTTTAGGTGGTCATCCTTGGTCCTCTCCTGTCACCCCACAAACCTCGTTAGTCAACTGGTCAACAACCCAAGCCGGCATTCCCACCTGCTGCAGATGGCAGAAGGGAGACCATTATTTTGTTTTGTTTTGTTTTTGGGGGGGACCACACCCGGTGACACTCAGGGGTTATTCCTGGCTATCCACTCAGAAATCGCTCCTGGCTTGGGGGACCATATGGGATGCTGAGGGATCTAACCGTGGTCTGTCTTAGGCTAGTGCCAGCAAGGCAGACACCTTACCACTCCACGCCACCACTCCAGCCCCAGAAGGGAGATCTTTTACCACATAAAGCTAGAGCTATCTTCAGCTGAACTGCCAGTCCAGGACCCAGGGGATAGAGGCCTAGCTGGAGCTCACAGAGCTGTGCATGGAGCTGGAGCAGACGGGCTGCCAGGTTGCACAGAGGTCACAGTGTCCTCACCTTGCAGAGGAGATCCTCCAGACTGTGTGCCATGATGCCCTTGCGGACGCTGCGGTCAGCGCTGCTAACCTTGCAGGGACGGGCCCGGGGCACCTCCAGGCCAGGTTCGGGCACCAGCTGCTGGGTCACCACAGAGGTGGTGCTCACGGCCACATACCTGCAAACAATTGTGAGCATCAGAATGAGCCCTCTCTGGCTTTTAACCATCCCCACACTATGGGGTGATAGTATAGTCTTCTGCCCCCCCCCCCAGACTGAGTCCATAGTGCCAGCAGCCTGTCAGCCTGCTTCACAGGCTTCCCCACAGCCAGCTGGCCAGTTACTGACATCCAAAGTGAATATAGGGGGCCAAAGAGATAGCACAGTGGTAGGGCATTTGCCTTGCACACAGCTGACCAGGACAGACAGTGGTTCAATCCCTGGCATCCCATATGGTCCCCTGAGCCTGCCAGGAGCGATTTCTGAGTGCAGAAATCTGAGCCAGGAGTAACCCCTTAGTACTGTTGAGTGTAGCCCAACCCCTCACCCCCCAGTAATAAATAAATTTGCAGTAAAAAAAATCACAACACAACAGGGGCCAGAGAGATAGCACAGCAGTAGGGCATTTGCCTTGCAAGCAGCTGATTCAGGATGGATGGTGGTTCAAATCCCGACATTTTATATGGTCCCCCGAGCCTGCCAGGAGCAATTTCTGAGCTCAGAGCCAGGAGTAACCCCAGAGTGCAGCCCGGTGTGACCCAAAAACAAAACAAAACAACAACAGCAAATACAACAGAGTGAATCTAGCCCCTGCCTTTGGAGTCAGGGATCAGACTGGAGTTTGCTAAGTGATTATGGGCATATCCTCTGTGTCTTTTCGCCCCCCACCCCTTTCACTCTTAACTCTCTCACCTGGAAAGGGACTTAGGGGACAGGAGGCTGAGGGACTTCATGGCGTAATCCATCCTCGTCAGTTGAACCACACTGGACCTGGGGAGAAAGCAAGGACAGCTCTTTGAGGGGTAAGGTGAAGAAGCCCCCTTTCTCACACTCCACACAGCCTCCCACACCGAAGCAGGCCTCCTCTCTGGTACCCCACTAAACTCCCCATGACAACCCTGATGCCCAGATCAGCTCCCGGCTGCAGCCCCTCTTCCCCGCACTACTCACTCCATGTTGCTCTGACCGGGGTTCTGGCCACACTGACCGGGGATCACGGGTAAGAGAGGCCGGCCTGGCTCAAGCCCATCCCCAGGGACAAAGTTCGCTTTGACGCTGGCAGGAGGTGAGTCATACTCCCCGAGCCTCTGGGATCTTCCTCTCATATGCTATCCCAGAATCAGGCCCACTTTGGGGCTGAAGCATTAGTACAGCAGGAAGGGCACTTGCCTTGCAGGCTATCAACCTGGGCTCAATTTCTAGCATCCTATATGGCCCCTGAGCCCTGCCAGAGTGACCCCTGAGCACAGAGTCAGGAGTAACCCTCTGAGCACCACCAGATGTGTCGCAAAACACAAACAAAATTAGAAAGACATATATCTGGCTCAAGCAGTGCTCCCTTGACTTTTGAGTGGCTCAGCCCAGTGGGGGCTTCTGCAGGACAGCTGAGACTGATCTCTGACCTTCTCTCCAGACCCATTTCCTGAGCTCGGATGGGGTGAGAGGCTGAGGATTATTTCTTGTGAACTATGGAGTTTCTTCAACTATCCTCAGCCATAGGGTTCCAGCCACCTGCTAGTCTGTGCAACTTTCCTGAATCTGAGTTTTCCTCCTCTTCCTCCTCCATTCCTACCCCAGCCCCTTGTCCTCAGACCCAGGACTGCCTCCAAGGGGAAGCCTCACTGCCTGGAAGCTCCTCTCTCTGGTCCTGGTCTGGGAAATACTTCTCTGGTGGCTTGATCCTCCCTTCATCTGTCTTTCCTCTCCCTAGAGTGGGGGCCCCTGTTTCTGCCACAGTCCCAGGCCCTGGGCACCTGTCTGAGAGATTCTCTGGATTCCAAGTCCTCCCACAGCACCACAGAAGGGCCTTGGGAGGGTTCAACGTGAGTCCTGTAAAATCACGCCTTCCTTTCAACAACTCAGGGACTGTGTGAGCAATCTCATGACCAACTTGGTAGGAGTCCTATTGACTGCCTTGGGCTGAAAGGTCCGGAAGTCCTAATTTTAGCTGCCCGGCGCAAAGAAATGAAGAGGCTTATGAGTTCCAGCAGATGCTTTGAAAAAGTGCTTTAATACTGACCAGTCAAATGGCCAGGGTCAAAGTTCCCCCAGAATAGAAAGGGGACCAGAGACCTCGTGGGTTCCTTGTCACCCCCTTATATAGGATGGGAAGTGGGAGGGTAAGAACAGTCCTTGAGGGCTGGACTTCCGCTACGATAACACCAATGATTCGTGAGGTAGGGGTAGAGGTGGGGCCGAGGCAGTGACGACTTCCTTAAGGGTGGGGCCAAAGCAGTGACAACTTCCCTAAAGGGCGGGGCACCCACCAAGGTTGGTGGGGGGGGGGCTGATTTCCCTTTTCAATCCCCACTTCTTGTACTGGAGGCTTCTAATCCTAGAAGCCAATGTGATTTTGGGGCCTTTACTTTCTGATATTACTGGTCATAATTATTTGCATGAGCTAACCCTGCATGGGCCAATGGCTACCAGAAGTAAAAAGGCTTAGGAGGGGCCCCAGTAGGAGTATTAGATAGGGGAGAATTCCATGCCATAAAGACCATAAGGGACCATTTAATAGCTTTGTATCTTGGCCAGCTACTCTTGATGGTGCTTGATTTTGTTTTACACATTTGAAATTAACTTTTGTGAGAGTTTGTTATTTTTGTTTAGCCCTGCTAGTTTTGCTTTTCCAGTTACCAATTTTCCTGCAACTTCTGAGCCCTACCAGTAGAGTGCTCAGACCTAGGAGTGCCTAAGAAATGTATGCTAGGCAGAGGGATGGGCTCTGTTCCTGGGATGATGTTAATGTTGGGGAGCACTAATGCTGGGATGCATAAGCCAAATTTTTACCACATATTTATATCCGTTTCGGAGGTAAATACCCTGGGCTAGAGGGATCAGGCAGGACTTTTGAGCACTGAGTACCTTCTACCTGACCCAGGTTTACAGATTTGGTGCTGTTATGAATAGCAAACAGAAGATTTAAAGCTAAACGGGATTACCTTTTGACATAAGTACAGCTAGAAGAAGCAAAGGTTAGATTACCTAGTGAGACAGGGACAGCCAGAGGCCAATTCCCCCCACCCCCAAGAGGGAGTTAAAGGCTGAGGTTTTGCTTTACACACCCATTTCGGCTCCCCCAAACACACACATGGGAAGTAGAGGACCGGAGGTAAGCAGTTCGAGCCCTTCCTTAGCAAGTGCCAGGGAGAGCATTTTCAGAGTTAGTGAGTGCATTAGGGCTGAAGTGTGCCCGCCGGACCCGTATCTTGAGAGGATTCTCAGTGTGCTTCACTTTTCAGGTTTTAGATGGAAGGCGTGAACCCAGGAAGCATGCAGTTCACCTTGACAGCAGTTCTTCTTACATAGGCTGTGAATTCCACAACGAAAATAAGGAGGTTTCTGCTTTCTTTTCTTCATTTTTGCAACTTAAACAGCTGTTGGGGTAGAGAGCCCTAAACTCCAGTTGCCTTTCCTGCACTGGGTTAGACAGAGATGAAGAAATTTTATTTTTATTAATGACTGTTTTACTTTTTAACATTACCAAGAGAAGCATAATTTTTGCTACCTGCTTTAACCTCTGGGATAGATAGGCATAATGTTATTCTTAGTAGTTAACTTGGCTTATTAATTTCTGCGGCCTTTATTTTCCCCTTATAGTTTTTTTTTTCTTTGATGACCATTTTGCTTTAGAGATTTCATTACCCTAGAAGTTATTAGAGGGAACGTGGTCGAAGATCAATCTTCTGTAGCTACTTCAGGCTGACAGGGGACTGCAGTTTCAATTTCTAGATAGGGTGAAATCTCATATTTCCCTAAAGGAGCAGTTAACTGGTTTACTTTTACAGTTTTAACACCTGAAAAGGATTAGATTAATTATACAGGGGAATATTACTTAACCCACTCAGGCCTTGGAGCAGTAAATAGCACAACTTGAATGGCATAGCTGTTCTTATTGTCTGTAATGATAGCACAAATTAATTAACAGAAAACAAAGCATAATAGCATTATGAATAAACAGTTTTGAGTTACTTCAGTTAGACTAACATTTGCATTTGCAATTTATGATTTGGTTTAATACAACTAGTAAGAGCATTTTTACATGAGTTACTTTAAAGAAGTGGGTTTTAAGTTAGGCCCACTAGAATTTTAATTAGCTACCAAAAATGGTTTTTTTCTCCACCTTTACCTTGTACCTTACCCGGTATTTGAATAACTTGGCTTTTTCCTTTGCACATATACAGCACTGTTGGAGAAATCTCCATCTGGGGCACCCCCATTACTTACAGAACTTTTCTGAGGATAGGTTGTAGACACAGCAGGGTTTTTCACAGTCACTCAGGTTTGGCTGATGAGTTGGTCGGTTCAGCATGAGGTTCTTCTGGCTGGGCATCTCACCCTCTGCAGGAATTTTTAGAGGTGACTTGTCTGTTCCACTCCTCTCCAGGTTTGGAAGAGACTGACCTCGAATTTTCTTCTGAGCTTGAGGGAGAGAGCAGGGCCCACAGGCTGTGATAATCTTCTAGGAAAATCTTCAATTTCCTTACTCAGGCCATTTATTTCAGTTTTTCGCCGGTGCCTGCTTGTCACACCGCCTCAACTCCAATTATTCCTCTAAAAGAGGTCTTTGGGGTTCCCTTACTAATTTTTTTGATTTTCTGTTTGCATGAGGACTACTCCCCATGCAGAGAGAAAAGCCATTTGCTTGTATTCTGTGCAAAGCAACATGATGCCATGACATAAATGGTACTAAAAGGTTCTGGGAGAAGAGAAAAAGCAAATATTACTTAAATTACTTAGATAATTTTAGAATTTTTTTTTCTGCAACGAAACATTTTATACATTTTCAAATAAAACCATGACCAATTTTATAAAACCTCCTGTGATACAAATATTAATGTTCTTGGTAACATATAATGAAAAATTGCAAAATAATATTTTAATTATGCTTAATTCTAAATATAGAAATTCACTTAGTTTTCTAAACAGAAAACACCAGGAATTTACGTTACACAAATTAATGTTGAAAACCAGAAAGAATGAATACTTACTACTTTTGGTAGAACATGCTTAAAAACATTTACATTTTTTTTAACCTAAAGACATATTAATAATTATTTAGATTGATTATACACATTTTTTATTACACATTTTTAATTTCTTTTACACCACTTTTCTTTTTGCATGCAAGGCAAACGCCCTACCATTCGGCTTCTTCTCTTTTTCCTCCCTTTTTTTTTTTTTTTTTTTAAGCTTCGCCACTCATTCTTTTGCAGTGGTTCCGCTGCTAAAAATTTTCACGTGCACCGAAAAACAAACAAAAATAACAACAGTAATTTGCAACATTTTCTTATTAATTTTTTTAAGAAACCTTTAAGTTAGAAATTTAAATGCTTAAAAAAAATTTTTTTTGACTTCCAAACCATTTGCTAGATTTTTCTTTGATATGTAAATGACCTACATTCCTCAGCCAGGTGGAGCTGGGAGGACAATAGTTTGCCCTGGGGCGTGGTGAATTTCTTCACCACGTGGTGAGTTAAAAAGCATTTTTTTTTTTTTTCGGCTAGAAAAAAAAACGGCCAGTTGCTCTTTTTGGCCTGAACGCATGGCAGGATAGTTGGGGAATTGCAAAGTTCAGAAATTCTCCAGGAAAATTTATTCCCGATGGCCATTTGAGAAATCTGGGATTTGCAATTTCCAACACCCCCCGCCAAGTCCCTAGTGTGGACCTTGCATGCGCCAGCTTCCTGGTTGGGTGGGGAGCGGGTTAGGCGGGTTTCGGGCGCCCTCTCGCCGCGCCGCGGGCGGCGGGGGTTGCGCGTTTCGCTGCTGGGACGACTGACGGGCGAGGGAGACGCGGGCGGTCGGCCCCTTTCCCCAGGGGTCGGCCCTTGAGAGGGGGTCGGGCTTGCGTCCCGTGGTCAGACCAAAAAAAAAAAACATAGAACACACAGACAAGAAACAGACAGACAAACAGACAGCGTGGCGCCACAAATAACCAAGCAAAATGCGTTCAAGTAATCTCTGCATTCCACAATAAATCCTAGACAGACAACTATGCCAATGACCAAGTTCTTGAGCTCCAAAAATCACAGACAGACAACCTCTTCAGCAGCTCGGAACGTCTTCCAGCTGCTCTTACTAAACCCCTGGGGTACCACCAGGGTCGTGACCTAAGCAGCCAAAGTTCGTCAACCTCTTGCCCATCTGGTATACGCATCAGATGGGGAACCACACACACCTGGAAACGCATCAGGTGGAAGATTCCTTAGTCACCCGGGGGGACTTTAACCCCCCTATGAAACAAAGTCTGCTTCTACTCGGTTTCCACATCGAGCAAAGAGCTCATAACATTTGCCAAACCACCACAAAGCTAGCTTCCCACTGGACACAGAATACAACATAATCTCAGACTAAGACAGACACGAAGCAAAGCGTGCTCACACACACACATACACACATCAGAACTCACCAGACACCTTTTCATAGCTTTGTGCCGGGCAGAATGAGTGAGGACTCCTGGGGGCTCGCCAAAATGAAAGGTCCGGAAGTCCTAATTTTAGCTGCCCGGCGCAAAGAAATGAAGAGGCTTATGAGTTCCAGCAGATGCTTTGAAAAAGTGCTTTAATACTGACCAGTCAAATGGCCAGGGTCAAAGTTCCCCCAGAATAGAAAGGGGACCAGAGACCTCGTGGGTTCCTTGTCACCCCCTTATATAGGATGGGAAGTGGGAGGGTAAGAACAGTCCTTGAGGGCTGGACTTCCGCTACGATAACACCAATGATTCGTGAGGTAGGGGTAGAGGTGGGGCCGAGGCAGTGACGACTTCCTTAAGGGTGGGGCCAAAGCAGTGACAACTTCCCTAAAGGGCGGGGCACCCACCAAGGTTGGTGGGGGGGGGGCTGATTTCCCTTTTCAGGGCCACTCTGTCTCATATCCCCTGTTGGGCAAAATGCACCATGTCCCTTCTTACCTGCTCTCCAGGAATAATAGAAACAAATTCCTTACCTCCCCCGCTGCTGCCCAGCCTCCTGCCAACCAAGCCAGGCCAGGCCAGCCCTGCCCTCCTTCTATTTTATTCCAGCTACTGAGAAAGCCCCTCCCCGGGCCTTCAGCCCCAACTGGGCAAAGGAGCGCCAGGAGTATGTGGCCAGGCCCTGGGGACAGCTGGATAGCCGACTTCCAGAAGAGCTATTTCGAAAGCATGGGAACGGGGAACAGGCACACAGGGCATAGGAAACAGGCCAGTGTGGGGGAGAGGTCTCAGTCCTTCTCCAGTTAGCTCTTGGGGTGCAGAAAAGTTGCCTAAGTTGTTCAACCCCATTCTCTCTCTCTAATGAGGCAGAAATTGTGATTCTTATGTGAAAGCATTATGGGGAGGACCCATGAAAATGGAAAGAATATGGGGCCAGAGAGATAGGACAGTGGGCAAGGTACTTACCTTGCTTATGGCAGACCCAGGTTCAATCTTTGGCTTTTCGTATGGTTCCTTGAGTACCACCAGGAGTGATTCCCTAGTCGAACCAGCTGTAACAGGAGCAGCGCTGGGTATGATCCAAAATAAATACACATATACACACACAAAATGAAAGGAATAGATGTAAATATTGGGGCTATCAATAATCATGACATTTAATAATATCAGAGTCCTAGAACCATTTGTTCTCCAGATAATTAAAGACAAAAGCTGGATCCCAGCCATATATCCATGAATGTCCACTGCATTATTTATAGGGAGTGACAATTCCAGTACTGGTCAAATAGTAAGTGAATAAATTAATTATGGCATGTAGCAGGCCTGAGAGTACAGCAGATAGGGTGCTTGCCTTATATGTGGCAGACCAGGCTGTTCTAGGAAGAAAAGAAAACAAAGAGGGTGGGCTGGAGCAGGTAAAGCATTTGCTAACCTGGATTTGATCCCAGGCATCCCATTGGTTCCTAAGCACCACAGGGAATAATTCCTGATAGCAGAGCCAGAAGTAATCCCAGAGAATCAATGGGTGTGGCCCAAAAAACAAAAAGAAAAAAGAAAATACAAGGACAGGAGAGTAGCATGGAGATTAGAGACAGCCTCCAAGGTAAGTGTGGGACTAATCCAGGAGGATATTTAATGCCAGAAATGACAGTGCAAAGGACTTAAAAAACTAGAAGAGACAGGAACACCTATGGCTAAATTTAAGAGCAAACCAAGCACCGGAAGAAAATGCAAACATTTGAGGAAGGAAATTCTGGAGAAAAGGGTCGGTGACTCACCAAGAACATTCACACCTCAGTCATTTATTGAACGTGCCTCTGGGCGCCATGGCCCAGATAGGTGACTCAGAAGTGCTGTAAACCTTATGGAAAACAGAAACACAAGATAAACACAAAATGATGTGCTACCTAATTGCCTATGGGTGAGGCACCACTCACTGAGCTGAAGGAGTTAGCTAGATCCTTGGAGAAGACGCTGGTTTGCTGCAGGTAAGATGTCTTGTATGGGGCCGGAGCAGTGGTGCAAGCGGTAAGGTGTTTACCTTGCACACAGCTAACCTAGAACAGATAGCGGTTCGATCCCCCGGTATCCCATATGGTCCCCCAAGTCAGGAGTGATTTCTGAGCGCAGAGCCAGGAGTAACTCCTGAGTGTCACCGGGTGTGGCCCCCAAACAAACAAACAAAAGTATTGTATGTATGTATCATCCAGCAGATCTCAAGTTTTTGCACTAACTGGGCACTATGGGCTACTAGGGACACAAGGCACCCCAAGTTCTTCACTGCAGGGATGTCACATGGCAGTGGGGAAGCAGATAGTTAAGCCTGAACCGTTGAAAAGGGATGTATTGCCTAGGGCCTAAAGAGGGCCCAGGAAGAGTCTAGGGGCTCTGGAAAACCTACTGCCTCAGTGAAGACCAGGAAACTTCAGAGATGTAAACTAATAAATGCAGGGTTTAATTACCAGAGCACTCTGGGTTTACCGCAGTCTCCTGGTGCAGCAGGAATTCAGTCTTCAGGGCTCCAAGCTCAGTCATTTCCAGATTCTTATAGAAATTCAAATGATAATGAGGTTACATGCAGTTACATTTCAAACATTCCACAGGTCTACATAAATTTTAGTTCACACCATTCAATAGAAAAAGATACAATCCTCCAAACCCCCTTCCCAACACCACTCTTAGCTCAGCTCACATTCTGGTGACCTGTTTGTTTCTTCAGATTTTCCTTGGAAATGTCTTGACCCACCAGGATGGGGGTCTTTGGGAGAAGTCTGGCCCATCAGGGTCTCATAGATATTTTTATAGCCTTGAGCCAGCAAACAATGACAGAGCTAAAAGCAACATCAATCTTTACCTGACTGTTTCCTGTATTTCACAAGCACATACAACTCTCTCTTACCTTTTTGGGCCAGTCAGTAGCTCACCTGTGTCAGTGAATTGTTTTGCCTAGCTGCTGGGGTCATCAGGGCCAGAGGGCCTGGGAATGTCAAAACAGTGAATTTAGAAATCAGAAACTGGGGCCAGAGAGATAGCATGAAGGTAAGGCATTTGTCACGCATGCAGAAGGTCGGTGGTTCGAATCTCAGCACCCCATATGGTCCCTTGAACCTGCCAGGAGCGATTTCTGAGCATAGAACCAGGAGTAACCTCTGAGCACTGCCGGGTGTGACCCAAAAACAAACAAACAAACAAACAAAAAGAAAGAAAGAAATCAGAAGCTAGCAGCGTGGTTAAACCTAATAAAACTATGAAATTACTATTACTTGATAAAACTATAGAAATGCTTAAAAAGAACATTAACAGAACCTCAAAATGAACTGTGTCCAAAGGGATGAGTGTTGGAATATTTATGACTGAAACTCAATGGTGAAAAACTTTGTTAATTATGTGCCTCACAATGATTCAATTTAAGAAAAACAAAAACCCCACACTATGCCCCAAATCATTTCATGGCTGAGAGACCAGTAAGAATTGCTCTAGGGACTCAAAAAGCTGCATTCCCCTGAATTCTCTTATCAATTCAGCCTAAGGGACTGAACTGAATCTTCAACCAGGGAAGGAAACACCTGGGACCCTAGGACCATCTAAAAGCTAAGTTCTTTTCAAAGTTTACATTTTTATGTCATCTGGTTTGGGGCCACATCCAGATGTGCTCAGGGCTTACTCCTGGTGGAATTTGAGAAACTGCATGGTATGCCAGTGATTAAACCTGGGTTGGCCCAGTACAAGGCAAGAGCCCTACCCACTGTTCTATTTCTCGGCTCCATTCTGTGACTATTTGCTGTGCACGGTTCAGCGGTACTAGTGCATTCATAGGCTCAACATCACCACATTCCTCCCTTCTCACCTCTGCCCAGAATCAGCTCCATACACTCCCCTTGTCCCCAGATGTTGGCCACCAGCTCCACATCTTCTTTCCCAGCCTCCACATTTTTCAAACAGGGCTGTCGTCTTCCTGTAAAATCTCTTTCAACTTGAGTTTTGCCCAAGTCGTCTCTAGCAGGAATGCCACAAAAACACTGCTGTGACCTTGGTGTGTTGGAGTGTCTCATTGCTGGTTAGTTCAATCTGATTATCAGAAGAAAGTTATTGTTAGTGATTGTGAGGGGGGCAATTATTAAGGATACTCAGACTTCTACATCTCAGCATCCCTCTCTGAACAGTGGAACAGCTCATATTAAAACTATGAAGTTTAGGATCAGGAGAGATAGTACAGCGGCGTTTGCCTTGCAAGCAGCTGATCCAGGACCAAAGGTGGTTGGTTCGAATCCTGGTGTCCCATAGGGTCCCCCGTGCCTGCCAGGAGCTATTTCTGAGCAGACAGCCAGGAGTAACCCCTGAGCACCACCGGGTGTGGCCCAAAAACCAAGGGGAAAAAAAAAAAAAACTATGAAGTTTAGGAAAGGGAGAGTCTGAATAGAGGCTAGGGCTCAAGGGGTGCAGCTTGGGCGAGGCCTACAGTTGGATTCGCCCAAGCACCGCAGAAGAAATGGGTTGGACAACCATACCGAAACATCAGGCAAGAGCCTCCAGGAGTGGCCTGGGACCCCTATTTTCATTTTTTTACTTTTGTACTCAATTTGCCATATTTTATTTTAAAATTTTTTTATTGAAAGAAAATGCATCACATAGTTGTCATAATTGACCATAATACATTTGTTTCAAGATAAGGGAAAGTTACTGAGGAAAATAAAGAAAATAGAAAAATTAAAAATAATATGGAGGGGCCGGAGAGATAGCATGGAGGTAAGGCGTTTGCCTTTCATGCAGGAGGTCATCGGTTCGAATCCCGGCGCCCCATATGGTCCTCTGTGCCTGCCAGGAGCAATTTCTGAGCCTGGAGCCAGAAATAACCCCTGAGCACTGCCAGGTGTGACCCAAAAACCACAAAAAAAAAAAAATATATGGAAATAAAAAAAAAGAGACAGTTCCAAAGCAAGTATATTTTTACAAACTATTCTATATCCAATAAAGCCACTAATACAATAGAGGTTTAGTAAGCTCTTTTGTTTTTATTTTATTTTTAAAATAATATCTTTATTTAAGCACCATGATTACAAGCATAATTGTAGTCATAAACAGAATACCTCCCCCTTCACCAGTGCAACAGTCCCACCACCAATGTCCCCCCTGCCTGTCATTCTACTTCTCTCATTCTTTAACATTGTCATGCTAGTTGTTAGTGTAATTATTTCCCTAACAGCATTCACCACTCTTTGGAGGTGAGCTTCAAATTGTGAGCCGGTCCTTCCAGTCCTTCCAGCCCTTAACTCTTTTGTCTCTGGGCCTTATTACAAAAGATAAGAGATACCAGAGGGTGGCGCAAGCGGTAAGGCTTTTGCCTCCCATGTGGCTAACGTAGGATAGACCTGGGTACGATCCCTGGCGTCCCATATGATCCCCAAAGCCAGGAGCGATTTCTGAGCACATAGACAAGAATAAACCCTGAGTCTGTCCCAACCACCCTCAAAAAAGAACAGGAGAAAGAAAAAAATATATAACAATGAGTTATTACTTCACACTTATCAGAATAGCCTAAAGCAGAAAGGTCAGAAACAGAATTTTAGGGGTGATGCAAGTGGTAGAACACATTTCTTGCAAAGGCAAGACCCAAGGTTTAATTCCCAACACAAGATGATCCCACTCTACATGCCTTCATAGTCCTCAAGCACTACCAGGTGTGGCTCCCACCATTTTTTAAAGTACAAAACCCAACAAATATTGGCAACAATTATGGAGAAAATTATTAAAACTTGACCTGAAGACTGATAACCTCTTGAATGATTGCTCACTTTCCTTAAACTATGATAAAGCACCATTGAAATATAAAAATTCCCTGTGGGGCCCGGAGAGATAGCACAGTGACGTTTGCCTTGCAAGCAGCCAATCCAGGACCAAAGGTGGTTGGTTTGAATCCCGGTGTCCCATATGGTCCCCGGTGCCTGCCAGGAGCTATTTCTGAACAGACAGCCAGGAGTAACCCCTGAGCACTGCCGGGTGTGGCCCAAACACCAAAAAAAAAAAATAAATAAATAAATAAAAAAAAAAAATAAAAATTCCCTGTGAAGTGGCTAATTACTTTTATTAATTAGTCTGAATTAATTAAGTTATTTTTAAAACAATATGTAATTATTTTGGTGCTCAAATTGCCATATTGTAACTTTTTAATTTAAATTCAAAGTTAGTATGTGTTACACTTTCCTTGAAAAGAAAAAAAAACTTTATGTTGGAACAAAAGATAGCTCTTGTATTTTGAGAATTTTGTTTGAGAATTTGTTTTGTTCTTTCTTTCTTTCTTTCTTTCTTTCTTTCTTTCTTTCTTTCTTTCTTTCTTTCTTTCTTTCTTTCTTTCTTATTTATTTGTTTTGTTTTGAGAATTTTTTGTTTACTTTTTGTCAATAAATACTTAAAATTTGAATTAAAAAAAATGAAATAATTGAAGCAGCAGCAAAACACCCCCAATGACAGGCCACAAGATACAGGCTGTGACTACCTACTTCCGGTTCCTCCCCGGTGGGGGGGGGGGAGTAAGGGAGAGGCGGGGCTTAGGGAGCGCGCCTGCCCCTAGTACCGGAAGTAGCCACCATAGAGTCGCTTCTCCTGAGATAGAGCGACCGGAAGTTACTTTGCCCCGAGACAGCGCAGCCATTGGGGCCGAGTGAAGGGCTGTAGGCTGGGATCATGGCATCCCGGGCAGGCCCCAGAGCAGCTGGCACCGATGGCAGCGACTTCCAGCACCGAGAGCGGGTTGCCATGCACTACCAGATGAGGTGGGTATGAAGAGGAGAAAAGGAGCCTTTCCCCAGGCCAGTCTTGGGGAGTCAGGCCTGCTGCTGGGGGCACCCAGGCCCTGGCCCAAATCTTGGGATGCTGATTTGCAACTTGACCCCTGGATCTTGGATTTTTATTTTTATTTTTTTTCCTTCATGGAGCCTCAGTTTCCCCACCTGCCAGGGGTAGCAGGTGTGGTTAAGTACTAGCAGGCCTGGGACAGAGCTGTCAGGTGCTAGCCTTGCACACCTCCAATTTGGGGTTCCCATCTGCAGCATCTCATGTGCTCCCTGGAGTACCACCAAGAGTGGATTTCTGACTGCAGAGCCAGGGGTGACCCCAGAGCACCTCTGGGTGTGCCAAAAACAGTGGCATCCTATGTGCTCCCTGGAGCACTACCAGGTGTAGATTTCTGAGTGCAGAGCCAGGGGTGACCCCTGAGCATCGCTGGGTTTGCCCAAACAGCAGCCAACAGCAGAAAAGACGATCCAGCCTCAACTTAGTGCAAGGATAGGTTAAGCCCCTTATGGGCTATTATGGAGGGGACTGGGCTTTGGGCTGCAAGGAGTCAGGCTCTCTCTGCCCGTCCTCCAGAACTTTCTTAAGCACAGCCCAGACGTTTTGCAGCTTGCCCAGCGACTGCTGCAATCACCGTGGGCCAAGCACACCTGGACTGCAAGTGCGATGATCCTCAGACCTCCATGGCTGGTCCCCATCTTGGAACGGCTTGAAAGCTGAAGGCTAGTGTGATTCCCCCCTCCCTGGCTTCTAACTCTGCATTTTTTTTCTTTTTTTTTTTTTCTTTTTTTTTTTTTTTTTTTTTTTTGGTTTTGGTTTTGGTTTTTGGGCCACACCCGGTAACGCTCAGGGGTTACTCCTGGCTATGCGCTCAGAAGTCGCTCCTGGCTTGGGGGACCATATGGGACGCCGGGGGATCGAACCGCGGTCCGTCTCCTAGGCTAGCGCAGGTAAGGCAGGCACCTTACCTCCAGCGCCACCGCCCGGCCCCAAAGAATTTCTTTTTTTTTTTTTTTTTTTTTTGCTTTTTTTTTTTTTTTTTTGGACCACACCTGGTGATGCTCAGGGGTTACTCCTGGCTGTCTGCTCAGAAATAGCTCCTGGCAGGCACGGGGGACCATATGGGACACCGGGATTTGAACCAACCACCTTAGGTCCTGGATTGGCTGCTTGCAAGGCAAACACCGCTGTGCTATCTCTCCGGGCCCTGCATTTTTTTTCTAATGGCCAAAAACATTTTTTCCTTCCCTTAAATCTATTTAAGTTCTTCCAGAATGGTTTTTGAATCTCTCTTACCGAGTTTTCTGTTTTGTTTTGTTTTGGGGTGGAGGGGATGTTGGTCCACACCCCCATGCTCAGGGATGGATGGTCCCTGGCTCTGGGTTCAGGGATCACTGCTGGTGGTGTTTAGGGGATGCTGGAATGGTGTTGGGGATCATATCTTGTTTGATTGCATCTAAGACAAATATGCCTTTATTCGTGTTATAAGTCTCTGGCTCCCTTTCTGGAGTTTTTAAGAAAGACCAACTGGGGGACCTTCACTTCTTTCCTGCCTAAGGGAACAGCCCAAACAAATTGTTGTGTTTTCCATGTGAAGAGATTGTCTTTATCCCCTGAGTGAATTAGGAAATAAAGGTAAGTGCTAAGAAAAACTCCACTAGGGCCTGGAGAGATAGCACAGCAAGGTGTTTGCCTTGCAAGCAGCCGATCTAGGACCTAAGGTGGCTGGTTCAAATCCCGGTGTCCCATATGGTGCCTGCCAGGAGCTATTTCTGAGCAGACAGCCAGGAGTAACCCCTGAGCACCGCCGGGTGTGGCCCAAAAACCAAAAAAGAAAAAAAAAGAAAAGAAAAGAAAAGAAAAACTCCACTGAACCTGTGCGTTCTCTTTACTTATTTATTTTGGTTTTTGGGTCACACCTGGCTGCGCTCAGGGGTCACTCCTGGCTCTGCGCTCAGAAATCACCCCTGTCAGGCACAGGAGACCATATGGGTTTCTGGGATTCGAACCACTGTCTGTCTTGGATCAGCTGCATGCAAGGCAAACGCCCTACCGCTATATTATTGCTCCAGCTCACTGCTTTCTCTCTGGTCTTTGGTTCTTTTGTTTGTTTTGTTTGTTTGTTTTTTTGTTTCTGTTGTTGTTTTTTGGGTCAAACCCGGCAGCGCTCAGGGGTTACTCCTGGCTCTATGCTCAGACATGGCTCCTGGCAGGCTCGGGACCATGTGGCATGCTGGGATTCGAGCCATCGACCTTCTACATGCAAGGCAAATGCCTTACCTCCATTCTATCTCTCTGGCCCCAGTTCTTTTTCTTTTCTTTTCTTTTTTTTTTTTTTTTTTGGTGTTTGAGCGACACTTGGCAATGCTCAGGGGTGACTCCTGGGTCTTCACTCAGGAATCTCTCTCCTGGAAGTGAAGTGTTTGTAGTCGGACCATATGAGATGCTGGGAATCGAACCTGGGTCAGCCCCATGTGATGGATGAGCCCTACTTACTATACTATCACTCTGGCCCCTTCAGTTCATTTTCTTTTTCCTTTTTTGTTTTTTTTTTGTTTTTTGGGGCATACCCGGTGGCACTCAGAGGTTACTCCTGACTCTGTGCTCAGAAATTGCTCCTGATAGCACAGGGGGACCATATGGGATGCTCAGATTCAAGCTACCATCTGTCCTGGATTGGCTACGTGTAAGACAAATGCCCTACCACTGTAGTATCTCTTGCCCCCCTTCAATTCATTTTCTTTCTTTTTGGGGGGTTGAGGAGCTCTGGTATAAATCTTTTTTTTTTTTAAAAGGCCACATCCAGTGGCACTCAGGGGTCACTTCTGGCTCTGCATTTAGAAATTGCCCCTGGTAGGCTGGGGGACCTACGGGATGCTGAGAATCGAGCCAGATCCCTCCCAGATCAGCCGCATGCAAGACAAATGCCCTACCTCTGTGCTATCTCTTCAGCCCCCTCAATTCACTTTCTTCATTCTCAATTCCTTGTACCCGGCCAGCCTTTTGCTAGAATGGTTCTTCCCCACTTCTGCATCTTGGGGGTCCACTCTAGCTTCCTGGGGCAGGCATACAGCAGGTGGTCAGAAAAGGTTTCCCGAAAGCAACTCCTCCCTCTGTTCCCCCCACAGCGTGACTCTCAAGTATGAGATCAAGAAGTTGATCTACGTGCATCTGGTCCTCTGGCTGCTGTTGGTCGCCAAGATGAGTGTGGGCCATCTCAAGCTCCTGCCGCACGACCAGGTGGCCATGCCCTACCAGTGGGAATACCCTTACCTGCTGAGCATCGCGCCCTCGCTCTTGGGCCTCTTCTCTTTCCCTCGTAACAACATCAGCTACCTGGTTCTCTCCATGATCAGCATGGGCCTCTTCTCCATCGCCCCACTCATCTATGGCAGCATGGAGATGTTCCCCGCAGCACAACAGCTGTACCGGCACGGCAAGGCCTACCGCTTCCTCTTCGGCTTCTCCGCCGTCTCCGTTATGTACCTGGTGCTGGTGTTAGCAGTGCAGGTGCACGCCTGGCAGCTCTACTACAGCAAGAAGCTTCTGGACTCGTGGTTCACCAGCACGCAGGAGAAGAAGCGGAAGTGAAGTGAGACCCGGTCAGGAAGTGCCGCCATATGTAGTGTGGCCAAGGGAGAGGGCCAAAGAGTTGGCGGAAAATCTGCCTGAGTGATTCTGGCAGCGGGGCTGTTGGCAGCCGGTGCATGCGGACTCCAGAGCCAGAGGGCAGCTCTTGTTGCCATCGGTTGAGGTGGCAGAACGATGTTTAATTTATTCCTGCTTGGCTGGAACTGGATGATCAGCCGTTGGAGAACAAACTTCAGCAGGTGGAGGTTGATGCCTTTCAGGGTTTTTCTTTTAAGATAGTCTTGCCCTTCCTCTTCCCATTCTCTCCCCTTCTCATTCCTTAGACTGAGGGAGCATCAGAGAGCACTTCCTTTCCTTCCCTCCCTCCCCCCTTCCCTTCCTCCCACTGGTTAAGGGGTGCCACACACCCCAAGGCTGCTACTCCTGCTGGTTCTGTCCTCTACTGCAAATCATTTTAGTTTAAAAGAACTTCAATAAAAGTGTACCTGCCCCGAGCACCTCCGCATCTCTGTGTTTGAGATCTGACGGTGTGGATGGTGTGTTATTTCAGTGGCATCAGCCACTGGGAAGGACATGAATGCCTTTAAATAGCTTGGCAGTGGCCATGAAGAAATGACCTGGGCATTGGGTCCACAGTCCCATTTGTAACCCTGCAGCGGATTAAACTTATGTCTCCACTTATGAAATGGTATATTCTTTATGGGGGGGTCATACCTGCCTCTGTACTCAGGGATCATGTCTTGCAGTGATTGGGGTACATATATGTGATGCCAGGGATTGAACTGGGGTCAACTACATGGAAGGCAAGTACTCCCCCCATATTAGCTCTTGGCTCAAAGTGGCTTATTCTTAGGGACCCATTTTGGCTTCTGTGTTCCCTTGGTCCAGATGTTCGTGTTTGTCATTCTGTGTATAGTTGTGTCTCTAATACTGTTGTCTTTTTTGTTTGTTTTTGGGTCCCTGACGGCGCTCAGGGGTTACTCTGCACTCAGAAATCACTCTTGGCAGGCTCGGGGGACCATATGGGATGCCAGGATTTGAACCGGGGTCCGTCCTGGGTCAGCACCTGCAAGGCAAATGCCTTACCGCTATTGCTCTGGCCCCTAATTGATTGGTTTTGAGGTCACACCTGGCGGTGTTCAGAGGTTACTCCTGGCTCTGCACTCAGAAGTCACTCCTGGCAGGCTCAGGGGACCATATGCAATGCCGGGATTCGAACCAGGCTCTGTCCTTTTGGCTGCGTACAAGGCAAATGCCTCACCTCTATTCTATCGATCCAGCCAGCCCCCTGTTGTTATATTTAACCAAAGAACAGTAGCTCTGTATGTAAGAGTGAATATATCAGGGAAACATGCGACCATGAAACAGAGCATGAGGGTGGTGTCTGCTGGTGGGGAATAGATACATTCAGTGAAGCCAGAGAGGCCGTGAGTTGAAACCCTGTCCTGCCAAGTCTAGTGCACAAGTAAATATTTACTAAATTTAGGATTGTCCCTCTGCTCCTTCTACTTGTCTTTCTGGTCCCTGGATGGTGCCCAGGTCTCTTACCTGTGAGTGTCTGTCCCCAGAGTGAGTCAAGCTGTCGTTTTATGGACATTAGGTGTGTGCTCACTCATTCTCTACTGGGAATGGCAAGGCTTCTGATGGCAGAATCACTTCCTCTACGGCTGGAGTGGGTGGGGTGCTTGCCTTCACACGACCAACTTGGGTTCGATCAGGGCACTCTGTATGGTCTCCCAAGCCCACCAGGAGTGAACCCTGAAAACAGATCAGGAGTTAAGCCCTAAGCACTGCTATGCGTCACAAAACAAACAAACAAACAAAAAAAAACCCTTTCCTCTTCTGAATATACTCAAACCCTTTGTGTGCCCCTAGCTACTACCTCATATCTCCCTGCATCCCTTTGTCTTCCACATTCCTACTGTACCAGGAGCACAGCTCCAGCCTTAGTAGTGGGCCCCATGATTAGCGTGTTCTGCCATTTTATTCCAATGTGAGTCCTAATCCTCACTGTTGCAGCAGAGCTGCCTGTGAATGGATTTCTATATTCGTACCATGTGTCCCAGTTTCCTTTGCTAAAAGATTTTCCTTCTCAGGAGCTGAGGCAACAGTACAGCAAGTAGGGCATTTGTCTTGCACATGGCCAACCTGGGTTCCATCCCTGGCATCCCAGGTGGTCCCCCAAGCCTGTCATGAGCACTGCTGCATGTGGCCCCCAAATTTCTTTCTCAGGGTCAGGAGATGTAGCCCAATGTGTAGATAGATTACATGACTGCCTCAGTTACATGACTGCCTCAGTTTGCTTGCCTTGCATACTGCTGACCTTCTTTTCATCTTCAGCACCACATAAAGTGCCCCCCCCCCCCAGTCACTGAACATTGCATCCCCCCTTGACAAAGAAGAAAGGTACATGCTTAGCTTCAACATGGCATCTGGGAGACTGATTCTTGTACCGCATGCCCCACCTCTAGCACCTCTAGTTGCAGCCCTGAGCAAGACCAGGTTGAACACCAGTGGCCCTGGATTTCCCAGCACTGCAGTATATGGCTCCTATCAAAATGTGTCCCTGGGCTGGAGCAATAGCACAGCGATAGGACGTTTGTCTTGCATGCAGCCAACATGGGTTCGATTCCTGGCATCCCATATGGTCTCTCCGAGCCTGCCAGGAGTGATTTCTGAGCACAGTCAGGAGTAACCCCTGAGTGCCACCGGGTGTGCCCCCCCCCCCCACACACACACAAAAATGTTTCCCTCTGCTTTTAGTCTTCCTTTTATTTGGGGGCCACACCTAGCAGTGCCCAGGCCTTATACCTGACTCTGTATTTTAAGGGACTATCTGGGGTTCTGAAATTGAACTCAGGTCAGCCATGTGCACAGTAAGTGCCCTTCCCACTACTCTCTCTCTCTCTCTCTGGCCCCTACTTTGAAATGTCTTTGCTCTCTCTCTCAGGACGGAAGTCAGGGCCAGTAGGTAACACAGGGGAGACAGAGGACTTGTCTTGCTTGTGTGCGGTGCTGGGTTCCATGTCTAGCACAAGAGGAGAGAAACTCCTATGGAAGCTGGAGTCCTAGTCTGCTGCTAGCTCAGGTTTCAAGAATTTTTTGTTTGTTTGTTTGGGTTTTTCTTTTTTTGGTTTTTGGGTCACACCCTGCAGCGCTCAGGGGTTACTCCTGGCTTTGCGCTCAGAAATCGCTCCTGGTGGGCCCGGAGAGATAGCACAGCGGTGTTTGCCTTGCAAGCAGCCGATCCAGGACCAAAGGTGGTTGGTTCGAATCCCGGTGTCCCATATGGTCCCCCGTGCCTGCCAGGAGCTATTTCTGAGCAGACAGCCAGGAGTAACCCCTGAGCATTGCTGGGTGTGGCCCCCCCCCAAAAAAAAAAAAAAAGAAAAAAAGAAATCGCTCCTGGCAAGTTTGGGGGACCATATGGGATGCCGGGATTTGAACCACTGTCCTTCTGCATGCAAGGCAAATGCCTTACCTCCATGCTATCTCTCCAGCCTCACAGTTTTAAGAATTTCTATGAATTCACCTAGTTTTCATTGGCCTCTAATGGATAGAATGGCTGGTTAACGTGCCTTTGCCTCTCCCCTTGCTCAGAGCCTCATCCAAGGCATTTGCTCACAAACCGACCTAACCAAGGACTTGTCCTGCTTTAGGCTGTGGACAACAGACAGTTTGTAGTGAAAAGAATCATGTTGAAGCAGGATAGAGGGTGGATAGTGCTGAGAGGCTGATGGAAATATGCCCAGATTGGTGACTGGGAATTGCCAGAGAGGCCATGGCAAATGCTTGGAAACTTCCTGTCACGGACAGAGTGCCTGTGAGATGGAGCCAGAAAAACTATTACTTAGCAGAATTGTCTTGTGATGTACAGGTCTCCCCCCACAGCTCCCCTATTTCCTGACACCCCTGCTAGGTGACAAGAGAGACAGAGAAATGGAAGAGGGGCCCGGTCTCAGGAAGTGGAGAGTGGTGGGGTCCTTTCAGGAAGCTGTTCAGACTGAGATAGTGGACCTGGAATGTCAGGCGGGCCTCTAAAAGATACTGGGCTCAGGACCTATCTTGAGTGGCCTAAGGTCAGGCCTGCAGATACCCTAACTTGCCTGCACTGCAAGGAAAAGCAAGAGGCAGGCTTCTGGAACAGAGGAAGCTGGGAAGAGATGGGGAGGGGTGTCCCACCCAGACTGGAACCAAAAAAAAAAACAAAACAAACAAACAGGTCAGTGGCAAGGCCTAGCCATCCTGAGGGGGCCCCAAAGGCTGCCTAAGCCAGATGGCAGAATGGAGGGGTGGTCCTTCAGCTCTGAATGGCTAAAACTGGCTGTGGCTAGAGGGAGAGCCTTGCCATTCGACCCTCCAGTGGGGTAGCGGGATGTGGCTGGGTGCCTTGGATTTGAGATGCCAGTGCTTTTTGCTTTCCAGGCATTGTATCCTCACTGTCACCCCATCTTATGCAGGGTGCACATGTGATCTCCCTAATACACTTAGTAAGGAACATACACTCCTTAGTGTGTATGTGGGCAGGTCAAATCTTAAGGTGTTGCTGGAATGGGCGAAGTTAAGAAAGAGGGTGTAGATAGCTATTGCCTCCATGCTAGGGGCCTTTTTCCTGTTATTTCACTGCCTGATCTTGTCCTTCGGGAGTACACTGGGGTTTTCTGAGTTCCCCTAAGGGCCTTCCACCTGGAAAAGAGAAGGAATGCATCTGGGCTGGTTGGAGCAGGAGATAGAGCTAGACGGGGGCAGGTTGGGACTCCCCCTCTCTGTACAATTTGTCCCTGCCATCATTTTTCAGGTCACAGAGTCGTGTTGTTACCACAGGCTGTGGGGAGCCCTGTCCTAGCAGATCTGCTCCTCTCTGCCCCAGAGGACACCCATAGGCCACCCCTGTCCCACCAGAGCATGCACCACTGTAGAATCAAATAATTAAGGATTGATCTGGATGGCGATGGATGGTGAATCTTTCTCTGCCATCCCAGGCCACGTGGCTCTGCAACCCCATCCAGCGGGCGGGTCCCAGGCCCAGGTGAACGGCGAAATCACTCACTCACAGGCAGGCATTAGGAAGCATCATCTTTATTCATGCCCTGACCACCACAGGTGTGTGGCCTATCTCATAACCTTTCAAGCATTCGGCAATTCTTAGCCCTGCATCTTATAATTCAGCCATCTTCCTTTGGCCTTCATCCTGGTCAAAGACCAAAAGAGGCAAAGAACCTAAAGCCAGCGAGCGCAGCAGGGCAGAGCCTAATCCCCTGGCTCCAGGGTTATCTACCTATTCCAAGACCCCTCCCAGAAATGGGTGGGTCTTAGGTAGCTACACCCAAACCCAGGGTCTCAGGTACACCAACACACCACCAACCTCCCACTTGGTAAGATGTCCCCTGCACCCATCTTCTGCCAAATGCCCATCCTGCTCCATCCCATGCTGGGAGCACCAAACTGTGGGAAGCCTCCCTGAGTGAAAGGGGACACAGGGTTCCACCCTTGTACCCCTAGGAAGGACAGAACCTGGAGGACCCCTTTAGGCTCCCTCCCTTTCTCACCTCTTCCTTCCCTCCTGGGCCAGCCTTCAGGACTGCAGCATCTTGGGTCTCTCCTTTATTTCTACCCACCCTGGAGCCTTTGCTCACCTCCACCAACCTGGGCTTAGCAGAGCAGAGTGGGAGGAGGAAGGTGCCCCTAACCCAAATGAGCACCCCACTCATGGGCAGTGGGAGGTGGTAGTGCAGAACCCCTCCTCTACCTAGGAGGTCCCACTACATGCACCAGGAGAAGCTCAGCCTTAGGTTGGTTCTAGGGTGCCCAGGCTCCACCCATCAGGTCTTGGGGCTCAGCTCAAGGCCAGCATAGAGCAGGAGGACACCGGAGCCTCATCTCATTTCCTCTTCCTCTGTGCTTGGATAGTCATGGTTGATCCATTTCCTCTACATGGGCCCCATATGCCTGTAATGGCACGACCCCTGTCAGGGTACCCCTCAGACACTGGCCCTCACAGGTAGCATCAGCGGCCTTTTGGGTCTTTCTGCAGGAGTGCAGGAAGGGGTCTTTGGCTGACAGCAACAGGACCAATCCTATTTGATTTTCTTGGTTACATCATCATCCCCTGAGCATCCCATAGAATAGCATCCCAAGGGGCCAAAGTAGTGGCACAGTGGCTGATGGGACACTTGCCTTGCATTCATCCAACCGGGGTTCAACTTCCAGTACCCTATAATGTTCCCTGAGTACCACCAAGAGTAAACCTGAGCTCAGAGCCAGGAGTAAGCCCTGAGCACTGCTGGATGCAGACCCCCAAAAAAGCTAAAAACAAAGTCTAGTATACTAGGACCCATAGGCGTATATGTCTGGTTGTAGGTTTGAGGGTGTTGTTCTTTTCAGCTAACTTCAGTTCTTGGGATTAAAATCTCTAGGTTCTAATGTCCCTCTGAGCATTGCCTGGCCTAGCCCTGCAAGCTCCCAGGTATTTGTGGGGAGCCCTTCCTACCCCTTCAAAAAAAAAAAGGATAAACAAAAACGTTTTGTTCTTGGAGGCTACTAATATTTCCTTCTATTTGTGAAGAAAGCTCTTAAAAAAAATTCTGGTTTCTTTCTTCTTTGAAAAGGGTGCCACACCTGGTGGTATTCCAGGAACCTGTGGTATGGGGCTCAAATCCAGGCTTTCTATATGCCAAGGCCATGAGCAATTCCCCTGCCAATTCTGTATTTTCACTGCCTTGCTTAATTCGTGCCACATCCCATGTGCTCATATACGCTTAAGACTTGGCTGCAGTGAACATCTTTGCATGCCTGTCTTTTCCTCTACTAAAGAAGTAGATAGGGCCGGGCGGTGGCGCTAAAGGTAAGGTGCCTGCCTTGCCTGCGCTAGCCTTGGACGGACCGCGGTTCGATCCCCCGGTGTCCCATATGGTCCCCCAAGCCAGGAGCAACTTCTGAGCACATAGCCAGGAGTAACCCCTGAGCGTTACCGGGTGTGGCCCAAAAACAAAACAAAACAAAAAAAAAAGAAGTAGATAGATCCTTTGTTGTGTTTGGTTTTGCTTTTTTGGGGGGTGGGGAGCATGCCCAGCAATGCTGAAGAGTTACTTCTGGCCCTTCACTCTGGCAGTGTTCAGAGGACCATATGGGTTGCTTGGGATCGAACTTAGGATGGCCGTGTGCAAACCCTACCCACTGTACTATCTCTCCAGTCCAGAGGTCAATCCTTTTCGATGAATTTAGTTCCAAGGCTGAGTGTGCAGAGAGTGGGTGCTTGGTGGTAGGTGTGTTCTTCCTGCACAGATCCTCAGGGGGTTCACGTCTACCTCCTGCTTCTCAAACCCCTAAAGCTATGAAAGTTCCTGGGTAGGAGACACAAAATGCCAGCACCTGCTTGGGTACAACCCACCTGCCTTACCTGCCTCCAGTCCCGCCCTGCCCCGCCCTGTTCTACCCTGCCCATTCCTGCCCTACCTTGCACTGCTTAAAATTCAGAATAGCAGTTGCTGATCATGATGGTTAGAACAGGAGAGGGGCTGGAGAGGTAACACAGCAGTAGGGTATTTGCCTTGCAGCAGCCGACCCACGACAGATGGTAGTTTGAATCCTGGCATCCCATATGGTCCCTGCCATGAGGAGAAACAGCAGCCAGAAGCCAAACTGCAGGCAGGATGCCCAGCCTCCAGAAGTGGGACTAGATGGCACCGTCGTGGCTCTTGGCCTCGAGGCCCTGGTTCTCCACCCACAGAGGAGCCTGCTGAAAATAGTGGGAACCTCTCCTGGAAGGGCCATGCCCTTACATGCTTCTCCCCAGGCCTCTCTCCTAAGAGCCTGCAGGCCAAAGAGATGTAGGATGTGGGTCCCAGAGCTGTAGACCTGGCTTCTTAAGGCTCAGAGGTAGGGCAGGTGTGGACAGTGGGGGTAGTGGCTGTGTAGAAGATAGAAGTGAAGTCATCACATCCCTCTTCTCCCCGGGACCCAAATTCTTTGAGCAGAACATAGAATATTCTTGGGAGGAGGGATTCCAGCTTTCCTGGATCCTGCCTGGCCTCACCTCAACCCCCAGAGGCACAATCTTTCCCCCAAAGTTCTGAGGGGTCCTCGGGGGGCTTACGTGATACCTATAGGAGTCTGTCACAATGCCCTTCTTATTTTTTTGTTTTTGTTTGTTTGTTTTGGGCCACACTCGGTGGTTCTCAGGGGTTACTCCTGGCTATGCACTAGAAATTGCTCCTGGCTTGGGAGACCATATGGGCAACCAGGGATCAAACCGAGGTCCATCTTGGGTCAGCCGCAGGCAAGGCAAGCACCCTATCGCTGTGCTATTGCTCCGGCCCCAACCCCTCTCAGTCTAAAACCCGCTGAATTTACTTCCTCCTTCTAGTCAGACAAGATGGGCACCTCCTAGGAGGAGACAGAAGGGGGATCAGGTAGAGGCCTGGAGGAGATGGAAGCCCAGAGGGGCAGGAGGCCAACCCAAGGAGATTTGGACTCTCCTTGTGATCTGACAGCCCCGACCCAGAAGTCCTCCCAGTCAAGAACTCCACACTTGCTGAACCCCACGTTGATTCCCAGTCTTGCCCTCATCATCCTCCTGCTCATGTCAGGAGGTTCTAGGGTTCTAGGGGAGGACCTGGCTATGACTGACTCACCTGCCCTGACTCCAGAGGTCCATCTTGCAAGAGGACATGGTGAAGTGCAAAAAAATGTCCCTTCCAGAGCTGACCCGGAGCCTGTGAGTGTGTCTGTATGTACTCTGGGGAATCCCCAAATTGGGCTCAGACAGGATAGATTTAGGGAGTAATGGGAGCTGGAGTGTGGGACAGAGACAGGAGACACAGTGAAGGCCACAGAGAAGTAGAAGAAAATTTGTGGGGTGCCTCCTGCAGAGCCAGGAGCTGGGCCCATGGCTTATCTGCCCTTGCCCAGATGGCCCCAACAGCTGAGTATCCATGAACTTCAGTGACCACAGCCACACACACACAGATGGTCATGGAGCTCACACTCCACTGCCCACTTCAGTTCTAGGGCTCTCTGTGCCAGAGAAGTGGGTGGTGTATGCCCCTTGCCAAGACCTCCCAAATGCTACTACTGAGAGTCATATGGGGTGAGTGAGAGAGGCCACACGAGTTCTGGGTGGCAGGTGGCAATCCCCAGGCCTGCTCTGCCTGACCCCCATCTCCCTACAGTGGTATGTTCTGGAAAAAGTGGATCTGTACCCCATAACTCTGTTTCTTTTTTTTATATATATAAATTATCTTTATTTAAACACCGTGATTACCAATATAATTGTAGTTGTATGATTACAGTCATGTAAAGAACACCCCCCCTTCACCAGTGCAGGATTCCCACCACCAATTTTCCAGATCTATCTACTCCCCACCCCACCCCACCCACACCTGTACTCGAGACAGGCTTTCTTTTTCCCTCATTCATTCACATTGTTATGATAGTTTTCAGTGTAGTTATTTCTCTAACTCCACTTATCACTCTATGTGGTGAGCTTCATGTCATGAGCTGCACCTACATGGGAAGATGGGGGGAAATAAGGGTTGGGACTGAGGCAGTAAAATATTAGAAATGAGATTTGTAGGGCGGTATCAAGGTCACAATACAGGATGGATGTTATGGATATATAAATATATATGCATACAATACTATCAATAGGAAAACAAGGAGGAAAAAATTCCAGTGACTGTCCCAACATAAATCACTACTATAACGGCCCACCCTCCTCCCAAAGCGCATTTCCATTAGTGTAGGGAGAGGTAGGGGGGGAAGCCTGAGGAACACTAAGAGTCCACCTTAACCCACTTCTGGCCATCTGAGCTGGCACCCAGGGAAGGCCTGGAGTCAGGACAAGGATGGCTGGGGGCCTGCCAAGCCTCCCAGCACTCCCCAGGCCAGGGAGAAGGGCTCCGGTATGGGGCCTCCCCAAACCCCATACCTGGCAAGAGCTGGTCTCCAGAATCAAAGAAGAAACCGGAGGCCAGATGTCTGCCCGCCCTCCTCCCCATGCACCTCCCCCCTGGAGTACGGAGGGAGGGGGGAGAAGCCTGAGGACCACTAAGAGTCCACCTGAACCCACTTCTGGCCATCTGAGCTGGCACCCAGGGAAGGCCTGGCCATAAGTCTGTTTCAAGGTATCGTGGGAAGAGACCTTGGGACCTCTCCATTCTCAGTGATTTCTTTCTTTTAGTTTGGGGGCCTCACCTGACAATACTCAGAGGTTACTCCTGACTGTGCTCAGGGATTACTTCAGGAAGGCTTGAGGGGTCATATGGGATCAGCTACATGAAAGTAAGCACCCTACCCACTCTGCTATGGCTCTGATCCCTCAATTTCCCCCCCCCTCGGTTTTGGGGCCACACCCAGTGACACTCAGGGGCTACTCCTGGCTATGCACTCAGAAATCACTCCTGGCTTGGGGGAACATATGAGATGCTGGAGGATCGAACCACAGTCTGTCCTAGGTCTGCTGTGTGCAAGCCAAATGTCCTACCACTGCGCCACCGCTCTGGCCCCACTCAGTTCTCTTTCTTTGTTTTGGTCTGTTTTGGTGTAGTGTCACATTAAGAGGTGCTTAAGGGCTGGCTATTCCTGGCTTAGTGCTCAGGAATAACCCCCACCCCCAGAGTCCTGAGGAAACCATATGTGGGACCAGGCATCAAACCAGGGTAGGTAGAAAGAGCCACATGCAAGACAAGTGACTCATCTCATATTCTGTCTCTCTGGCCCTCAGTTTTTCCTTTAGAACCACTTTGAATGCCTGAGCCAGACTGATGAACAATTTGAACTGGAACAATGTCCCCCATAATCATGTCCCCCACACCAAGTGGGGCCCAGCACCCTACAGCTGGCTGCTTTCCCCACACAGACTCTCCTAATACCCTTTCCCACTTCCTAGCAGGCCAATCCTAGAGTCTGAGCATGGAGACCCGAATCCAGAAGCTGGTTCTCTACTTCTGCATGGTACCAGTTACCTTCAGTGCCCCACAGGGCTAGCAAGGACAGTGTGATGCCCCTTGTGTTTTGTGGGCTTGCCAGGGCCTGGCAGGCAGGTTTTGTCTCACCCCTGGGGGCTGTCCTTTTAGCCAGCCTTTGGCAATTGGTTCCTCTGGCAAATACCAGAAACCACAGAGGAAGCACATCTGTAAGCAGAAGCTGCATATCTGATAGGAAAAAAACCACCATCTACTAGATAATCTAAACCAAAGCCGAGCAGGCTGGGTCACTCCTTCCAGAGCTTTCTGCTATGCTCACTTGCCTCACTCATTTGCAGGGTCCCAGAGAGCTCCCAAGCAGATGGGGTGGCAGGGTTTGGAGTTTGAGACCCAGGTTTTTTTTTTTCCATCGGGCCAGGCCATCTGGCATTAGGGGCCGAGTCATAGCCCATGAGGGTTTCTGTAGCCAGGTAAAAGCCATTTGTGCTCTGAGTTTAGTCAAAGGCACAAGCTCTGGCCTGGGCACCTGCTCACAGCAGTTGGGAAAAGAGGGGGTGGGATGGGGTGGGGCAGACAGGAAATGTCGTTCTCCATGATGGAGATGAGTATGCCCTCCCTGGTGCTCAGAACGCAGGGTGGAGCCTCCTTCCTGCAGCTACGTGCCCAAAAGCTGCTCTGGGTCTATTTGGAGCTCTGCATACACAGAAAAGCAGATAGCCCTGCCCCTTAGGGGTCCCTGTCCAGTCATAGTTGTTGTTTTTGTTGTTGTTTGTTTGTTTTTTGAGTTACACTCAAAGGCATGCAGGATTTACTCCTGGCTCTGCACTCAGAAATCGCTCCTGGGGCCAGTGAGATGGCGCTAGAGGTAAGGTGTCTGCCTTGCCAGCGCTAGCCTAGGATGGACCGTGGTTCGATCCCCCGGCGTCCCATATGGTCCCCCAAGCCAGGAGCGACTTCTGAGCACATAGCCAGGAGTAACTCCTGAGCATTACCGGGTGTGACCCAAAAAACAAAAACAAAAACAAACAAACAAAAAAAAAGAAATCACTCCTGGCAGGCTCGGGGGACCATATGGGATGCCGGGATTCGAACCACTGTCCTTCTTCATGCAAGGCAAACACTTTACCTCCATGCCATCTCTCCGGCCCCGGATGTTCTTTCTTATTAAGTTCGACCAGTACCTTAGCTATCTTAGATAGTATCCCCTTATCAGATGGGTGTTAGGTGAAAAATTTTAGGAAGCATGGTGACATCTTGCTCTGCATAAAGCAGAAGTCAGGAAGAGGAGAATGGAGAGAGAGAGAGAGAGAGAGAGAGAGAGAGAGAGAGAGAGAGAGAGAGAGAGAGAGAGAGAGAGAGAGAGAAAGCCCCTTCTTTTTCTTTTTTTTTTTTTTTTTTTTTTTTTGGTTTTTGGGTCACACCCGGCTGCGCTCAGGGGTTACTCCTGGCTGTCTGCTCAGAAATAGCTCCTGGCAGGCACGGGGGACCATATGGGACACCGGGATTCGAACCAACCACCTTTGGTCCTGGATCGGCTGCTTGCAAGGCAAACACCTCTGTGCTATCTCTCCGGGCCCAAGCCCCTTCTTTTTCATTTTTACTTTGGAGAGAGAGAGAAGAGAGAGAGGAGAGAGAGCTCCTTCTTTTTCTTTTTTACTTACTTTGGTGAGTTATAGCTGTTGGTGCCCAGGACTTACTCCTGGCACTGTGTTTTGGGATCTATTTTGGCAAGCTCAGGGAACTCAATAGGGTCCTTGGCTTTGAACCAATCTGGCACCTCAAGGCCAATGCCCTTTCTTCTGTTCTGTCTCTCCCGCCCTCCTTATCTATTTCTATTGCCTTTGAGACCAAGCTAGAGCTAGGGTGTTGCCCACCTTTGCTACAAACCATTCTCCACGCATGTTGTTCTAGATGCACAGATTCAAGAGAAACACCATTTTTATTTTTGAAATAGAAAGAATTTATTGGAAAGTAGAACAGAAAGAAAAAGAAACACTCCAGCCAGGGAATAACTTGGCATAAAACTAAAATTCAAGAAACATCTCTTTAGACCCAAAGGGTGGTAACCATCCACGGACAGGTTCCTGCCAGCAGCATTAACTTCTAAGATAGTTCAGTAGCTCATGATCTTTTCTTTCTTTTTTTGGGGGGTGGGGGGCATACCCGGCGGTGCTCAGAACTTACTCTTGGCTCTGCACTCTGGGATCATTCTTGACAGTAATCAGCATACCACATGGCTGCTGGAGATTGAACCTGGATGAGCTGTGTGCAAGGCAAGCGCCCTCCTGCTCTACTGGCTCTTTGGCCCTGGTTCAAGATCTTTTCCGGGCTGCAGACCTTGGTTGAAAGCCACTGCTCTAACCTGAGACTGTCTTGGGTACCTAGCTGCAGAAAGAGACCTGGGGGAGACAGGGCCCCTCAAATGTGGCTTAGCCCCAGCACCCATCCTTATCTACTTGGTTGTTCGGTTGATGGTCTTCTCCCCAGGCCCAGCCTGTTGTAGCTACTGTTGCTGCAGTGGGTGGACCCAGAGACACAGGGGCATCTGGTGGGTGTGAGGGCCAAGCTACTGCAGGAAGCTCTAGGCAGTGGGTGCAACATGATCTTGGATCTGTATGAGGGGACTCCCGTGGTACGCCTGGACCCGTGGCTGTGGCTGTCACCCCCCACCTGCGTTTTGCCTCCTTCAATCACCTCTGCACCCTTGGAGACATCCTGGCATTGCTGTCACATTTCCTCCTGCTGCATGACCTGTCTGACCTGTTGCGTGCTCTGGACTCAAGACTCATTCATTGTCAGAGACCCTGCTGGCCTGTTAGCTCGCCTGGAGGAACAAGATGCTGCCAAAGGGACCCAACAAGACAAAGTGGGGCTCAGCTTGAGGACAGGCATGGGACACAGGCTAGAAACTCCAAACCATTCTAGGGTCCCACCTTCTAAGGACACCTGGCTGCCAATCTGGGGTAGGACATTTTCTCTTTTTGCCACCCAGTGTCCAGCTTCTCTGACTCAGCTACCGAACCCCAAGAACAGTCACGCCCATGATATGAGTCTCTTGCAGCCCAGACGGGTTCTCCCCAACCCTCCAACTTTCCGGAGGCTGGAAATTCTGTGCATGTTCCAAGCTGGGTGCGCCCTGGACAGGATAGTTATGGCCAGACGTATAGCAGACCCTCTGGGGCTCAGGGAGTCCCCTTTTCCAGACCCAGATCTGCCTAGAGGGGACAGTGGACCTGAGATAGAGACTATGGTCTGGGTGAATGATAAGAGGGGGGCAGTGCAGAAGGCCTGGAAAAGCATCAATAAAGAGAGCAGCTCTGAGTGCCCGGATGTTTGGGGAGGGAGCCAGGCTGGGCAACCCATAACTGCAGCTGGGTCTGCCCCACCCATGGTCAAACTCCTCATACGTGCCACCACACCCCCATCCTTGAGGTTCCCACAAGCAGTGCCTCCTGAAAAAGGCCCTGGAAATCTCCCTGCACCTGAGCTGCTCTTCCAGAGAAGAGGAATAGAATGGAACAGAACTCCCAAAGGGGAGATGGAGAAATAGCACAGAGGTGGGATGTTTGCCTTGCAGGCGGCCAACCAGGGAGAGACCTGGTTCAATTCCAGGCAACCCATATGGTCCCCCAGCCTGCCAGGGGCGATTTCTGAATGCAGAGTCAGGAATAACCCCTGGACTCTGCTGGGTGTGGCCCAACAACCAACCAACCAATCAATCAATAAAGTAAAATAAAAAGAACTCCCAAAGGTCCTGAGCCACACATGCCCCTGCACATTGTGGCAAGGCCAAAGCAATGGAAGCTCCTTCCTCAGGAGCTGCTAGCCTACAGGTCACATAATAAAAGGGTCACTGAGCCCAAGGGTGGCAGGAGAAGGAACCTGCGTGTTCAGGTAAAGGGACCCAGAGAGTGCCACACTGCAGAGGGCATGGAAATGGCAATGACCCAGGAGTTAAGCCTGGGGTACTCCTCCTAGGGGGCCTATGCAATAAGTAGGAGCCTCCCCTGAGCTGCTGCCCTCTCCAGGGTTGGTCCAGCCTAGGGGTCAACAGAGGAGGAGCAGGAGGAGGTGGCGCCTGTGGGAGGGCCAGGGTGGGGCGGGAAGGCTGGCTGGCAGCCCAGCCAAACCGAAACCACTCGGCTGGGACTTGGGATTTGGGACTCCCAGGCTGGCCCGAGCAGCCTGAGCCTGGGAGGGATTCTGGCTCCTTCTGCCCACTGGCCCAAGCTGAGTGGGAGCTGAAAGGGGTGTCTGCCCCCCCTTTGGGGGGGCAGGACACAGCCCAGGGCCTGGGTGCTACCTGGCACTTGGAAGATGCCTGTACCCTGGTTTCTGCTGTCCTTGGCACTGGGCCGCAGTCCAGGGGTCCTTTCTCTCGAGAAGCTGGTGGGAACCCAGGACAGTATCCGCTGCTCTCCAGTAAGTCGGGGAGGGGGCTGAGATTGGGGAGGCTCAGAACCAGGTCTGAGGTGCCTTGGCCCAGACCCAGTTCCTGTCACTGCCAACAGCCAGAACCGCCCCGGCTGGTCTGTCTGGTGCTGCTGGGATGAGAGAAGAAACGTGACCATGTTACCCCAAAACCCTCTCAGTCTTCTGTGAGAAGCCCCCAGAGGGATAGGCAGGGAGGGCTCCCCGGCTGTGAAAAGAGGTGCAATTCATGGCTCTCTATTCTGACTCTCCTTCACCTCCTTCCCAGGGTCTGTCATGCAACCTCTCAGGTGAGTATCCCCACTGAGGGAAAGCGAAGGACACCCCCTCCCCAAGAATGGAGGGTGGGAAGGGCCAGTGCCAGCCTGAGCGGAGGAAACCCCAAAGCTTACTGCTCTTCCAGGGAGTCAGGTGAAGCCAAACTTTGGCTCCTAATCACCTGCCACTCCCTCCACTGGTAGATAATGTGCTGTGTTACAAGGGGGATCTGGTGCCCGCCTCCGGCCCTGTGTTGGTTCCCACTCAGCTGCGGACAGAGTTGGTGCTCAGGTGCTACCAGAACCAGGACTGTGGGCTCTGTGTGCGCGTCGTCCTTCCTCTGGCTGTGCAAGGTGAGATTGGCGCATGTGGGCAGGTGGGAAGGGTTGGTGCATGCGTGCGTGCCTATGTGTTTGTGTGTGATTGATTGATCGCACAGTGAGCCTGGACAGGGAGAGGGGTGACGCCCAAATTTTGGGTGTGGTGCTACTGATGGGTACATGGTGAACCCGGGGGTGGAAATGCATATTGGGCCTGGCTGCATGGAGGATGGTGGTGGGGTGTGTGCGCACATGTGTGTGTGTGTGTGTGTGTGCGTGCAGGCGAGAGTGCATGATGAATTATGCCTAGGGATGTGAAGTGATAAGTGGCACCATGCAACATGGGGTCTACAGCACAGAAGAGCAGAGGCATGGGAGGATGGGAGCCCAGAGCGCAGCACTGCTCATGGGTTTTCATCCATGCAGCCGGGTTGGGGCAGGTGATTGAACTAGCCTTGCCCGATGTCCCTCCAGGACCCCCAGAAGAGCTTGAAGATGAGGATGAGTTGGGAAGAAGCACAGCTCCAGCACAGGAGGAGAGGGGGGACGGTGAGCAAAACCCCAGCTCTGCTGCCACTTCCGGGACTGAGGGGCAGCCAGCCTAATGGAACCTGTCCTGTTCTCACAGCGTCTGTCCAGGCCCAGATCGTGCTGTTCTTCCAGGCCTACCCAGTCTTCCGCTGCGCCCGGCTGGATGTGGAGGTACCTGTGGCCCATGCACAGCCAGGGCAGTCTGTGGTAGGTATATCAGAGCGCAGCCATCCCTCAAGAAGATGTGGGGGGCATGCCTTTGTCCCCATGGTTCTTATGGACTGGGATAGTCCCTTCCAGTGCATGTGCTGATGCTTCCCTGACTAACTTGAGGGTGAGGGTTCCCCTTCCTGGGCAGATGTGGCCAATCCCAGCAGCCCAATTCCTTCTTGTATAGTCTCAGAACCCCTCAGGGTGAGATTCCCTGAGCACTCACCTCTAAGGGAGCTCCTGTCTTTCATGCCCATCACCCCCATTTTTGGGAGAGAAAGAGGGCTACTCCGATTTCGTGCCTCAGAGATGGTGGTTGGGGTGGAAGCGCATCATCACTGACATCTAGTGTCCACCAATATCCTTCAATAGAGAAAATTCTGGAGCTGGGGAGCATCATCAGAGACCAGCTGTGGGGGCCTGGAGCCCAGGGTGGGCAGAGATGTGGCACCCCACATTTGTGGGGACCTGTTTAATGGTCTCAGCCTGGAGCCAGGATGGACTTGGATCCCCAGCATTCCATATGGTCCCCCAAGCCAGGAACTATTTCTGAGCTCATAGCCAGGAGTAACCCCTGAGTGTCAACCGGGTATGGTCCAAAGGCAAAACAAAACAAAAACATCAGGATGCTTGTCCCTGACCTGCTGGCATCTGGGGGGGCCTTTAGTTAAAATTGAAGGTCCCATCTCTGATATGCACAACATCCTTGGCTGGGGAAATGGGGTTCAGAGTCTCTCAGCCTCAATTCTGAGCTCCCCGTGCCCAGCTGCCCCCTCTCCTCCAGGGCTATGTAGTGTTTGAGTGTTTCGAGGCTGCACTGGGGTCCGAGGTGCACGTGAGGGCCTACACTCGGTCCCAGTACCAGCAGGAACTCAGCCTCATGCAGAAGCTGCCTGGTAAGTGTCCATGTCTGTTCGTCTCGCTTCAGTAGCACCTTGCCTGCTCATGTTACATCATGTGATACGTCATGTTAGCCCCTGGGGATGGTGCCACGGGCACTGGATGGAGGGGGTGGCATCTAGGGGACAGAAAGTCTGTCCCAGTCCTTTCATGGTGGGCACCCCCTTTCTTTCCTTGGCCCCCAGCCCCACTGGAGGCTTTTTTGTGATCTCTCCCCAGACTGCAGGGGGCTCAGTGTCCAGAACAGCATCCAGAGCTGCCGGGGTATGGGCTGAGGCTGGGGAGTGGGAGCCGGGACTTTTGGGGCTTCCCCCCAACATTTGTTGAGCTTGTTCCTTCTTCCTCTACACAAGCACTGTAGTTGGTCCTGGGTCCTAGTGCTGGGAATCTGAGGATCAACCTCTCACTCCTTACTTAGGACAAATATTTTCTGCTACGTGAAGCTCCAGAGACCCAGAGAATTGTTAGGATAATCTTGCCTCCTCATTATATAGAAAGACAAGTACTTTTCAGGGCCAGATGATATAGTACAGTGGTAGGGCATTTGCCTTGCACATGGCTGACCCAGGATAGATGTGGGTTTGATCCCATATGGTCCCCCGAGCCAGGAGTGATTTTTGAGCACAGAGCCAGGAGTAACACTTGAGCGCTGCTGGGTGTGGCCCAAAAACAAACAAAAAGGTGCTTTTCAATCCTAAAATAGGGTGAAAAAAGTGTAGCTTCCTTTCATATTTTTTTAAATTGTATTATAATTTATGCAGAGACAGGACAAAGCAATCGCTTTCGAAGTCCAATTCTATTCTTTCTACCTGGGCTCTATTTGCATCATGTTTGAAAAGTTGTGATTCGGGAAGTTGTGGCTTATTCCTGTATTCTTGGAACCATATCTCCTGTCTCCTTCCTTTTTTTTTTTTTCCTTTTTTTGGGGGGAGGGGACACCCAGTGATGCTCAGTGGCTACTTCTGTTTTTGCACTCAGTGGTGCTTGGGGGATAATATGGAAAGTTGGAGACTGAACCCAGGTTGGCTGCATGCAAAACTAGTGCCTTCCCTGCTGTACAATTGTTCCAGACTTTTCCCTCCATTCCATTCTTAGACTTTGTCCAGTGCCTCTGACCTTTGCGGGGGGTCAGGGCCTGGATAAGCTATTGGAGTGGACAGTGTGACTCAAGATAATGATGACAATAATGATGGTGTAGGGAGGAACAGGTTGGGAGCAGGGAGATGAGGTGGGGAGTTTTCAGTAAGGCCTTGCAGTGGGATTCCTGGGGGAATGTCAGGCAGAGGGTTCTAGTGGGGAGCATGAATTTAGGCATGCTGGGCATGTCAGTCCCTGCTGTCAGTCAGGCAGTCTAGACTTGTCTGCAGGATCCCGAGGAGAGAATAGGAGACAAGAGCTGGGCCTCATCATTCTTTGAAAGGCCTTTGGCTCAGCTCTGTTGCTCATCTCTGAGGCCATCAAAGGGTTCTGAACAGAGAAAGGGGATCTATTTTTTGTTGTGTTTTGTTTTGGGGCCACAACCCGGTGGAGCTCAGGGGCTACTCCTGGCTCTGTGCTCAGGAATCACCCCTGGCAAGTTTCTGAGACCATATGGGATGCCGGGGATTGAACCCAGGATGGCTACGTGCAAGGCAAATGCCTTACCCACTGTACTATTGCTCTCGCCCCAGAATCTATTTTATTGTTGTTGTTGGTGAACCATACCTGGCAGTGCTCAGGGTTACTTCTGGTTACTCAGGGGTCACTCCTGGTGAGTTTGAGGGGCCATGTGGGACATAGAGATCAATCTTGGGTCAGCCATAAGCAAGGTAAATGCCCTCCCTGCTGTACCTATCTCCTTGGTCCCAGGGATGTTCAATTTTCAGTGGTTATAGGACCCTCTAGCTGCAGAGGGAGAAACCAGGATGGCCTCCAGCCACCCACCAGGGGTTCCCCCATGATATCTCTGGTCCCAACTTCCAGAGAGACCCCAAGCTAGGGAGTGTGAAAGGGACTCCAGAGCATGGGTGGGTGGTCTGACCCAGGTTAGGGGTGCAGAAGAAGTGAAGGACGGCTGTGTGTTCCCAACAGTTCTGCCCTGGATCAACGTGTCTGTGGACGGGGATGAGAAACAGCTACTTCTGGACGTACCTGCAGAGCAACGTTTTGGCCTCTCCTTGTACCTGAACAAGACTCAGGGTCCCCCCAAACGCCTGTGGTCCAGAAATCTGGTGAGGCCTGCACCTCCCTTGGGGTGCCTGGTGGGGGACTTTGCTGCCTGTCTGGGATTCTCCGCTCATCCCTCTATTTTCTCAGCCTGTCTCCTTTTTCGCTTTTCTCACAGACTGGACCCCAGACCATTCTTCTGAGCCAACAAGAACTGTTCCCTTGTCTTTGTGTCCAGGTAAGAACAGTCTCTAGTTGGGGTGTGGTGAGGACCATCAGGGGGTCCTTTGATAACTAGATTCCCTTTCTCTGCTCAGAACTCTCTACCTCTTAGTCTCCTCAGTCTCCTTGTTCTATCAAAGGTGGAAACCATGGATGCTCAGGTTTCTTACAGGTTTTCAATCCCATTGAAACATTGCTTCTTCTCCGCAGCTTTCCTCTGCCTGCTGCCAACCCACTTCCTTCTTAGTCTTTCCCCAAGAGGGAAGATCAGGTGTTGAAAACTCAGGCTAGTTTGCATCCTGGCTCTGGCCCTATGCTAGCAGTGTGACCTTGGGAAAGTCACTCCACCTTTATAGAATTTTTTGTTTGTTTGTTTTTTGGGAGGTCACACCCGGTGACGCTCAGGGGTTACTTCTGGCTCTGTGCTCAGAAATTGCTCCTGGCTTGGGGGGGCCATATGGGACACTGGGGATCAAACCCAGATTGTCCTGGGTCAGCTGTGTGCAAGGCAAATGCCCTACCACTCCGGCCCAGCTTTTATGTATTCTGATGGCATGTTTAGGTGGCCACTGGGCTCCACTAGCTTTGAAAGTGCCTTTTTCAAACCTCCACATTCTCTCCAGCTCCATCAATCATCAGTCCCTGTCTCTCTCCTCTAGACTTTTACTGATTTCCAGCCTAGTGCTTCTCTGGTATCTGTACCCCTAACTCTTGACCAGCTCAGTCCTTCCCCCTTTATCTGAAGGAACTTGGTGATACCCGAAGGGGACAATTCTTCAAAATGCATTCACCTCTGGACTTTCACTTGGGGAGGGACACTCCCTGAAAAGACCCCATCTCTTTTTCTTTTTTTTTTTGGTTTTTGGGCCACACCCGTTTGATGCTCAGGGGTTACTCCTGGCTATGTGCTCAGAAATCGCCCCTGGCTTGGGGGACCATATGGGACACCGGGGGATCGAACCGCGGTCCGTCCTACGCTAGCGCTTGCAAGGCAGACACCTTACCTCTAGCGCCACCTTCCCGGCCCCCCCATCTCTTTTTCATACAACAAATTCCTTCCAGGTCAAATGTCACCTGTTTTCTCAAGCTTTTTACCGAAGACCTGCCCTCTCTTCTCTTCAAATCCCCTCGCCCTTCATTCCTTCCAGCTTCACCAATGGCTGTCCCTCTGATATGGGCACCTGTCTTATTGCTTCTTGCACACACACACACACACACACACACACACACACACACACACGTTTAATAAATGACAATCAATGTATTCACTTATTTGTCTCTTTTCACACCAACTGTAACCTGTAATTTCCTGCAAAACAAAAAATGCTGTTTAATTAAAGTCTAGAGCCCTGGGCAAGACCTAATCAGACAAAAAAAAAATATTTGCTCTTCTATAAATGTCCCCAGCTCTACGCCCAATACCTGCTATCTGAAAGATGCTTTAATTACATATTTGCTGAGTAAACTAATAGATTAGCTCTAGAGCTTAGCACAGGGCTAAGACCATAGAAAGAGCACTCTTCTATTGAGGGCCGGATGTGGCTCAGTGGTGGACCAATTATTTTAGATAGGAGAGAACCAAGATTTTATCTCTAGCACTGAAAAAAAAATTAATCAAACTAAACACCAATTGAAAGAAGTAAACAACTGTGCCCTTAACATCTGGCTCAGCACTTGGTATAAAGTGATTGTAGGATAAATTCAGTGCTCAGATACATAAAAAGAGGGTGTTCAAAAAAACTATTAAAATATGGAAGGTGGGTCAGAGAGATGGCACAGAGGTAGGGCATTTGCTTTGCATGCGGCCGACTGGGGAAGGATCCGGTATGATTTCCAGCATCCCAGATGGTCCCCTGAGCCTGCCAGGAGTAATTTCTGAGCACAGAGCCAGGAGTAACCTCTGCACACCGCTGGGTATGGTCCAACAACCAATCAATCAATCAATAAATAAAGTTTGAAAAAATAAAATATGGGGCTAGAGATATATATACAGTGGTAGGGTGTTTGCCTTGCATGCAGCAGACCCTGGAGGAACCCGGTTTGATTCTTGGCATCCCATATGGTCCCCCCAGCCTGCCAGTGGTGATTTCTGAGTGCAGAGCTAGGAGTAACCCCTGAGCATCGCTGGGTGTGGCCCAAAAACCAATCAACCAATCAATCAATCAAGTTTTAAAAAGTATGGAAGGACTGGAACTGTAATACAGTAGGCAAGGCACCTACCTTGCATGCAGGTGACCTGGGTTCAATCTTCAGCATTTCATGTGAAACTCAGAAAGCCCTACAGGAGCGATCCCTGAGCACCGAACCAGATGCAAACCCGCTGCACTGCTGGGTGTGGCTAAATAAATATATAAATAAATAAATAATGTGCCTGTATATCGCAGAAGGTTGGCGGGAAGGAAAAGAGTCTCTGGGGTGTCAGGTGTGACATTTGCACTGAATTTGCAGGGGCACCCCAGAGGGCCTGGCATGGGGAGGGTGAAGGGTAGCACTGCATTGCCAAGTCTTTTCTTTCAGGTGTGGCCGCTGGAGCTCGATGCCATTCGGACAAACAGCTGCCCCTTCCAGAATGGTGAGCAAACTAGTAGGGCTGGGTGATGGGTTTGGAGTAAGCAATGTGAGAGGCACACAGTCACGCCCTGTTCCTGCAGACCCCCAAGCCTACTGGAACTTCTGGCATGCTGTTCACGTGAAGTTGTTGTCCCTGACCAACTGGAGGCTGGATGCACCCTGCTCACTCTCTGCTGTGGCTGAGCTGTGCTGGCAGGCTCCGGGTGGGGGCCCCTGCCAGTCACTGGTGCCACCGCTGTCCCCTAAGAGCATCAACGACAGCGTAAGCCAGGTGGGGAGGTTGGGGGAGGAAGAGAGGGCTCAAGACCCTCCCTTTGGGAATCCTCCACTTGTCCTCTTTCCACAGAAGGTGTTTGAGTTCCCACTGCTGGAAGGTCACCCCAACCTCTGTGTCCAGGTAAGAAAGGGGCACCAGAGTGTGGGGTTATGGGGGCAGAGCCCTCCCTCACTTCCAGGGCACCCTCTACCCTTAAGTGCCTAGGGCAGCAGAATTAGTGACAGTAGAGCCCCACCAGGTACCTCACTGTGCAGGGAAACGCCCCACCCCTATAGTTGTCCAAAAACTATGGGTACCAGTGAAGTCTTTGTGGAGCCTCCTGCCAGTCAGAGTCTGTCCTGGGGGTGGAGCATTCCTAGAGGTAGGCCTATCCTGGGGGAGGTTCCTGACCTGGGGGTGGGTCCTGTCCTGGGATGGAGCTCCTAGAGAAAATGAGGCCGTGGGTGAGTGGATGAGGCCGTGGGTGTGAGTGTCTCAGTCTGATGAGGGAGGCAATGGGCCATGAAATGGGTGTGTGTTGAAGCTGCAGGCCTTCGAATCCTGGCCTTGAACCCAGGTCCACCTACCACAAGTTCGTCTGGAACTCTGGGCAAAGTTTCTTTGCGCCCCTCTCTGCTCCCCCCTCTTGCCATTCACCCTACTTTTTTTCTATGCAGTTGAGCATCTGGGAAGGCCCGCAGCTGCTGAAGTGCCTGTGGGCTGGTGAGTAGAAAACCCCCAAGAGGGCCAGTGATGGGAATATAGTCAGGGGGTGCTGATGGCGGCACTCAGATTGGACTCATCCCCATCCCAAACTTGCTAGGCCCCCCCAGAAATGATATGCTGCTGGTGGAGACCCAAGGCCCGCAGGACAATGGATCTCTCTGCGCCCTGGAAGCAAATGGCTGCACCTCACTGCTCAGCCGAGCCTCCCTGGTGAGGACGTTGGGGGCTCTGCATGGTCATGGGCCAGTTCCCCTTTCTTGGTGGGTCTCTGGTAACTGGGGCAAGGGTCACCCCTACTGCATGCCAGTGACTGCTTGGCAACTCCACGATGTGGTAGTGACTCTGACAGCTCTGCCCCTTGGCTTTTTAATGGCAGAGGACAAGGCGCCTTGGAGACCAGATCCTCCGGGACCTTCGCTCAGGCCAGTGTCTGAAGGTGAGTGGAAACTGGGGTCAATGGCATTAGGTGGGGGTCTCCTCACTGGCCTCAGCACCCACTATGCTGTTTGTGCTTCATTTGTTTGTGTCCTGCCCTGGGAAGCCAAGAGTAGAAGGGCACAGTCTGTCCCTCAGCTACCCATGATGGTCAGGAACCACCCCAGACAGCTACATTCTTGTGCAAAGTGGGGGTCCGGGGAGACTTGTAGGGAAGGCTTTTCCTCCTTTTTTTTTTTTTTTTTTTTTTGGTTTTTGAGTGACTCCCGGTGGTGTTCAGAGCTTACTCCTGGCTCTGTGCTCAGAAATCACTCCTGGAAGGTGCAAGGGATCATATAGGCTGCTGGGATTTGAACTGCCATCCATCCTGGGTCAACTGCATGCAAGGCAAACGCTCTACTGCTATATGGTCTCTCTGGGCCTGGGAAGGCTTTTCCTAATGAAGCCCTCCTGACATGTGAGAAAGTGTTCAAGGCAAAATGTATGAAGGTCCCAACAGTTTCATACATACAATAATCAATTTTTTTCTGGGATAATTTTAAACAGTAAAGAGAGAATTCCTTATTATTTCATCTCACCTTCATAGAAGAACGTTGTCAAGAACTGCAATTAATTTGAATTTCTCTCAAATTCTGTTCACTTTGGACCGGAGAGATAGCACAGTGGTAGGGTGTTTGCCTTGCAAGCAGCCAACTCAGGTTCGAATCCTGGCATCCCATATGGTCTCCCCCGAGCCTGCCAGGAGCGATTTCTAAGCAGAGAGCCAGGAGTAACCCCTAAGTGTCGCCAAATGTAACCCAAAAACGAAACAAACAAACAAAAAAAAACCCAACAACTTAGGCCCAGAGAGATAGCACAGTGGCGTTTGCCTTGCAAGCAGCCGATCCAGGATCAAAGGTGGTTGGTTCGAATCCCGGTGTCCCATGTGGTCCCTGTGCCTGCCAGGAGCTATTTCTGAGCAGAGAGCCAGGACTATCCCCTGAGCAACGCCAGGTGTGGCCCAAAAACCAAAACAACAACAACAACAAAAGAGTTCTTTTCGTTTCAAACCAAAAATCAGGTAATTTTCAATTATACTGATACCTGGAAATAAATATGAGGTAAACCTAAAAAAATAAAAATAAAAAATAAAGCTTTCAAGGCAATGGCACAATTGAGCAGTGACAAAGAGTTCTGATGGGATGCATGTGTGACTCTAGGCTGTGTGTGTGTACAATGAAACCTGAGCATCTGGATATCCAAATGTGTATTTGTAAGATCAGACTGTGTATATTCGTGTGTGTGTGTGTGTGTGTGTGTGTGTGTGTGTGTGTGTGTGTGTGAAGACCCTGAGCATCTGGAGATCTGGCAGTGTGTTCATGAGTGTGCGTATGTTAACAGTGAAGCCTGATAACCTGAAGATCAGACATGGATGCGTTTGTATGTGTGAGATGTGTGTGTGTGTGTATACAGTGAAAGCGGCACCTGGAGATCAGGCTATCCAGTCTGTGGACATTAAGGCCCATGCTGGGTGCTCAGGACTTGGTTCTATTTGTTTTACAGCTGTGGGACGATCACCTGATTGTACTCTGGGCCTGCCCCATGGACAAGTGTGAGTACCACAAGAACTGAGGAACTGCACTCTGCACAAGACCCATTCAAGGGGAAACAGAGGCCTGGTTCTTCCCTAACTCAAATCAAGCTCATTCTTTTTTTCTGGGGGGGGGGTGTGGTGAGGCTTCCAAGCAGTGCTCAGGAGGCCCCAGGGATTCCACAGATTTTTCTCAACCTGCCCTATGATGTCACATGAGAGCCTGAGTATGGGTGCTGCTCTAACCCCGAGTTGCCGTAGATTTCTCAAGCCACCAGGGTGATCAGGGGCTTCCAAGGTCACACCAGATGGTACTCAAGGCCTTCAAGGCAGTACCTAATGATGCTTGAGGGACCAGGTGGTGCCAGGGATTGAATTCCAGATAGGGTGAGTGATAGACATATGCCCCAATCACTGTAATCCCCTGGTCCCAGAGGTTCATTCTTTCATTCATTAAAAAGCCATAAAGGTGGGGGGGCTGGAATGGTGGTGCAAGTGGTAAGGCATTTGCATTGCACGCACTAGCCTCGGATAGACCGCTGTTCCATCCCCTGTCCCATATAGTCCCCCAAGCCAGAAGCGATTTCTGAGCGCATAGCCAGGAGTAACCCCTGAGCGTCACCAGGTGTGCCCCTCCCCAAATAAAAGCCACGAGGAGCCTTGGAGACAGCTCAAGGAATTGAAGCAGCTTTTGATTATGGATGAAGCTGAGTCAATCTCCAGCACAAGCCCACCCCCCCCCAATGCCACCAGGTAGCTTTAGTGATCCCTAGTAGCACTACATCCAGTGATGTACTATTGCTCCTGATGATTATTTAATCTCTTATGGTTTAATTTATAAATTAAATGTTATTATAAAAATATAGTTACTATTGGGCTGGAGTGATAGCAGTGGTAGTGCGTTTGCCTTGCATATGGTTAACCTGGGAATGACTGGATTCGGTCCCTGGCATCCCATATGGTCCATAGAGCCTGCCAGGAGCAATTTCTGAGCACAGAGCCAGGAGTAACCCCGGGTGTGGCCCCAAAACAAACAAACAACAAAAAGTTACCATCTGGTTCCAGGATATATTTTGGAATACATTCCCTTGTGGGTAAGGGAAGCTACTTCAATCAAATTAGATTTCCTTGGGGGAAGCAAAGCTGGTGTGCTCAGAGCTAACTCCAGGCTCTGCACTCTGGGATCACTCCTCGTAGTACTCAGGGGACCACATGTAGGGCTAGAAATTGAATTCCAGTCGACCAGGTGCAAGACAAGTTCCAAGCCCACTGAACCATCCCTCTGGTAATTCAAGTTAGTATTTTTTTTTTTTTTTTTGGTTTTTGGGCCACACCCATTTGACGCTCAGGGGTTACTCCTGGCTATGCGCTCAGAAGTCGCTCCTGGCTTGGGGGACCATATGGGACGCCGGGGGATCGAACCGAGGTCCGTCCTAGGCTAGTGCAGGCAAGGCAGGCACCTTACCTCCAGCGCCACCGCCCGGCCCCTCAAGTTAGTATTTTTAAGAGCTCTCTGGAGCTGTCAGGTGCCTGGAAGCAAAAGCAGCCAGAGGCCAGGTTTGAGACCATGAAAGTTGTCCAAGAGAGGGCAAGGCCAAGCTTGGGGACTCGATCAGTTGACACTTGAGCCCTTACTATGTTAGACATTGTGGTAAGTGCATTCCACAGCGGGCTATATTTAGTCCTAACCAGGTCCTCTGCAGCTCTGCACTATCACTGGGCCTTGCTGAATGAAACCAGGGAGAAGGCAGAACCACTTCTCCGAATAACCAGGGCGTAGATCTGTGTGTGTGTGTGTATATCAGTTCTGGCCATAGGGCTATGCTTTAATGGGACTCTCAGGCTTTTCTCTCTGGGAAGTAGAGTATAATAACCTCAGTGGTCCTTAACCATCATGCGTCTCCTCTCTCGGGTCTTCCAGATGTGCACCAGCGCTGGGCCCTGGTGTGGCTGGCCTGCCTGCTGCTTGCAGCCTTGCTTTTCTTCCTCCTGCTCCTCAAGAAGGACCACATCAAAGGTGAGAAAAGAGGGTCCAGATCTCGGGGATGGGTGTAGGTTGTGCAGAGGGGATGGCTGAGCTCACACAGCCCCTCCATCCGTCTGTCCGTCTCCCCAAACAGGGTGTCTGAGGCTCTTGAAGGAGGATGTCGGCGGCGTGGGGGGTGAGTGCGAACGGAGCTGGCGGACAGCCTGGAGGTGGGGGGGCTCATTTCTTCCCTCTCACTTCTCCTTTCCCCTCTGTTCCTTCTTGTAGGGACCCCCAGAGGCCGTGCAGTCCTTTTGCTCTATTCTGCAGAAGGCGACGACCATGACAAGGAGGGCTTCGAGCAAGTGGTGGGCGTCCTGGCTTCAGCCTTGGCCCGCCTGAGGATGCGCGTGGCAGTGGACTTGTGGAGCAGGAGAGAACTGAGTGCTTTGGGGCCTGTGGCCTGGGTCCACGCTCAGAGGCGCCAGATCTTGCAAGAGGGCGGCCTGGTGGTCCTCCTCTTCTCCCCGAGCACTGTGGCGCTGAGCCAGGAGTGGTTGTTGCAAGATGGGGCCTCAACTTCCATGCACACGCGAGGCCCTGAGGCCGCCTTCGCCTCTTCCCTCAGCTGCGTGCTCCCCGACTTCCAGCAGGGCCGTGCCTCAGGATGCTACATCGGGGCCTGCTTCGACGGGCTGCTGGCTCCTGAAGCAGTTCCTGCGCTTTTCAGAGCCGTGCCATTGTTCACGTTGCCTTCCCAGATGCCCGCCTTCCTGAGGGCCCTGCAAGGCCGAGGAGGCGACGCCATCGCCCTGCCTGGAGCCAGGAGGCTGAGGGCGAGTGCAGAACATGTGGCGCATGCTCTGCAACCCGCCTTGGACCGCTACTTCCGGTCGCAGAGGTCGACTTCCGGTTCCGCCCGGGGAGACCCAGAAGTCGGGATGTGAATAAAAGATGGCTTTCTCCTGGTCTCGCGCGCGCATGCGTCCTCGTTCGCGTTCGCCTCGCGCGCGCGTTGCCGTCTCTATCGCGCACGCGCGCTCTCCCCGCCCCCCCCCCCCCGCCGCGCGACAGGATGGGTCGGGAGCGAGCCCGGCAGCAGCCCGGCTCTGATTGGCTGGCGCGTGATGACGCTTCGGCACATGGCCCGTCGCTATTGGTTGCCTCGCGTGAGGGGGGGCCTCGTCTCGCGCACGTTCTCGTCTTGCGCATGCGCTTTTCCGCGGTGCTGGAAGATCCCGACAGAAGGCGGGAGTGAGCCCGGCAGCCGGCTATGATTGGCTAGTGCGTGATGACGTACGGCACAGCTCCAGTGGCTATTGGCTGCCTCACGGGGGTCACGCCCCAGTGTGGCGGGGTTTCCAAGCCGGCTCTGATTGGCTGGTGGGTGAAGACGCGCAGGCACATGCCCCACTATTATTGGCTGTCTCACTGGAGGCAACGCCCCTGTGTGGCGGAGTTGAGGAGACGGCTCGCCTGGGCGACGTCCTGGGGGTGGAGGAGAGACAGGCTGGAGGCCACGGGCTGGGCCGGGTTTGTCCTCTCGCTGTCTCCCCCGCCCAGATCGTAATTCCCCCAAATCTTCAGCTGCTCCTCCTGCCCCAGGCTTCCCCCAGGCTCTCTGCAGACTCTCCAGACCTCCTCCACCCCCAGATCTCCCCTGCAGCCCACTCTATGGAGGCTGACCCCCTTGTCTCTGGGATCCTGCAAATCTGCTGCAAGAGATGGAGGATTTCCTCTCCTGCCATTGCAAATTATTGCAATTAGTGCAATTGCCCTAGTGCTGCAATTAGTGCAGTTGCTCTAGTGCTGGAGCCCCTTTTTGTAGGAATTACAGAGGGTCTAGCCTCTTGGGCCCTTAGATGCATCACCCTTCCCTACCCCTTAGCCCCACTCCACCCCTGCTGCTGCTGCTGCTGCTGCACTGACACCCCCCCCCACACCTTGTCTTCCTTCCATCTGCAGGTTTCCAGCCTGGGGAATCATGGCCCCCCAGGCCCCGAAGAGCCCAATTCCAACTCTGCTCTGGGGCCTGAGCACTCTCTTCTTCTGCCTTCTTCTGGATCCCGTGTGGCCTCAGCCCTCCTCCCCTTTGCCCCAGTCCTCCCCTCCCATCCAACCTCACCCATGTCACACATGTCGAGGACTGGTGGACAGCTTCAACAAGGTGGGTGAGCCTCTGGGAGGAGGCCCCAACAGTGTTGATTTGGGGAGAGAGGGCTCTGGAATAGATGGATGGATGTTCCCTCCACCTCCTTTCACTGCATCCATCCCCATCCTTCGCAGCATCCCCATAGGTATTCTTCTGTACTCTTGCTAATTTTTCTCTATTTCTAGGGCTTGGAAAGAACCATTCGGGACAATTTTGGAGGAGGAAATACAGCCTGGGAGGAAGAGAAGTTATCAAAATACAAAGACAGGTAGGATGGGACTGGGTGGGGATTATATAAAGCCGTCCACCCCAGCCTCACCTTTCGGGTGGGCACTTTTGGGAACTCTTTCTCTTCACATATAATCCCTGGATTTGTAGAATAGAGCAGTGAACAGGGCAAGCAGATAATATCTCCAAAAAGCTTGGAAATTCCTAGCTAGGGAGAGTTTGAAGGGGTTTCCAGTGTTAAGGCACTGGCCTTACCAGCAGCCAACTAATTCTAGTTCGATCCCAGCACCATATATGTTCCCTCAAAGATTGTTAGAATTGATTCCTGTACGCAGGGCCAAGAATAATTCCTGGACGTTGTTGGGTGTGGTCCAACACCCCTCCTCCCCAGACAAGCAAACAAACCATAAATAACAAATGATGCTGTGACACTTGAAGACAGGTGGACCAGGAATGGTGGAAGCGTGTTTCATGTCTTTTTGCTGTGACATGCTGCAGAGGGGCTGGGGAGGAGAGTTTGGATAGAAATACAGAAGAGGGAGTAGGACTGTGTGTTAGAGGGTTTTGAGTGGGTTAGGAGTGGGGTTCCTAGCACGTAACTGCACTTACGGAGCTGTACCCCATTAGATCCAGAAGGGAGTAGCAGGGAGGTGAGGGGCATCAAGAGATGCAGCCTGTTCCTGTGAGCTGGTGTGGTGTGGTGAGCAGAAGGATGGTTATGTTTTGCAGGAAGACTGGACTTCATGGAGTAATTGCGAGGGTTTGCAAATAGGAAAAAATGAATTAAATTGCTGTTGGTGTGGGGGAACAACCAATGTTTCTGAGATAGTAAAAGTGGGAGAAGGAGATGGTTTAGAGAAGAGGTTCTCAAACTTGACTGGCCTCCTCCTTTGAAGGAAAAAAGCATCAACCACTCAGCACCCTTTAGAAATCAATCTTCATTTTAGGAAGAAACAAAAGCTCAATTACACCTAAGAGTAGTGTCCCCCAAAGGTTTCCAGCCTTCCAGGGAGGGATGTTGCCACTTTGGGGAAAGGCAGAATTGGGTATTGGACTTCTACAGTGCTTGGACATCCTAGTGGAAAGGTTTGGTTTAGATCTCAGATCTCAGATCCTTGGCTTCTCCAGATCAGGAGGACTTAGTCAAGCCTGACTGTTTGAATTCTGCTAGTCAGTTCTGACCCTTTAAAGCCTAAGGAAAGGGACACGAGAGATAGGACAGCAGGGGCCGGGCGGTGGCGCTAGAGGTAAGGTGCCTGTCTTGCCTACGCTAGATCCCCCGGTGTCCCATATGGTCCCCCAAGCCAGGAGCGACTTCTGAGCACATAGCCAGGAGTAACCCCTGAGCGTCACCGGGTGTGACCCAAAAACCAAAAAAAAAAGAGATAGGACAGCAGTAGGGTTTGCATGCAGCCAATCTAGGACAGAAAGTGGTTTGAATCCTGGCATCCATATGTTTCCTGTGCCTGCCAGGGGCAATTTCTGAGTGCCGCTGGGTGTGACCTAAAAACCAAAATAAATAAATAAATAAATAAAGCCTAAGGGAAAATTACTTAGCTTTTCTGAGCCTCAGTTTTCTTATGTAGAAGATGGAGATATTACAATCTATCTTGTCAAACTTGTAGTCACTAAAGAGATGTGATTAAACTGTGGTGCTCACTGGAGATAAAAAGTTTGTTATTGTCTGCGGCCAGTGAGGTGGCGCTAGAGGTAAGGTGTCTGCCTTGCAAGCGCTAGCCAAGGAGAGACTGTGGTTCGATCCCCCAGCGTCCCATATGGTCCCCCCAAGCCAGGGGCAATTTCTGAGCGCTTAGCCAGGAGTAACCCCTGAGCATCAAACGGGTGTGGCCTGAAAAAAAAAGTTTGTTATTGTCATATTAGTTATTTTCCTTTTTTATTTTATTATTTTTTTATTTTTTAGGTCACACCCAGCTGCACTCAGGGGTTCCTCCTGGCTCTACGCTCAGAAATCACTCCTGGCAGGCTTGGGGGACCATATGGGATGCCGGGATTCGAACCACCATCCTTCTGCATGCAAGGCAAATGCCCTACCTCCATGCTATCTCTCCGGCCCCAGTTATTTTCCTTTTTTATATATCGTTTACTTTTGGAGGGAGGCCATATCCAGCTGTGCTCAGTGGCAATTTCCTGCTCTGTGCTTGGGGGTGACTCCTGTCAGTGCCTTGGTAACCAAGGACTTAACTCATCCTCCTGGTACAAAGCCTTGCTCCAGCCTTTGAGCTCTCTTTGTTTTCTTTTTTCTTTTTTCTTTTTTTTTTCTTTTGGTTTTTGGGCCACACCCGGCAGTGCTCAGGGGTTTCTCCTGGCTGTCTGCTCAGAAATAGCTCCTGGCAGGCACAGGGGACCATATGGGACACCGGGATTTGAACCAACCACCTTTGGTCCTGGATTGGCTGCTTGCAAGGCAAACGCCGCTGTGCTATCTCTCCAGCTCTCTTTGTTTTTTAATAATATTTTGACTACTTGCTGTGCAAGACGATTCAGTGGCATAACTCATGTAGCGCAACTTAGAGACATTTAGGACCTTTCTAATAAGCACAGGATGGTTTTAGAACATCTTATCACTCCAGAGAGAAAGAAATCCCATAGTCACAGGGCCACCAGTCTTCACTCCATCACCACCATCCCCTCATTGCTACCCAACTTTCTTTGTTGGTTGCTGGTTGATTGGAATTGGCTTAGTGTTTGAAACTTTTCACACCTAACACTGTGCTTTCAAGGTTCATCTTGAGCACAGTACTTGCCATTTGCCAGAACTCCCTTTTTACTTACAATAAAATTTATTTTTTATTGGGGGGAGGTGGAACACACCCAGCTGTGCTCTAGGGCTGACTCGTGGCAAGCTCAGGGGATCAAATAGCCTGGATTGACCCTGTGCAAGGCAAGCTTCCTCTTCGCTGTACTATCTTTTGGTCCCCCGATGGCTTTTGTTTTTTGGGCCACACCCAGCAGCACTCAAGAATTATTTCTGCACTCAGAAATCACTCCTGGCAGGCTCGGGAGACCATATGGGATGCTGGGAATCAAACCTGGGTTGGCCACGTGCAAGGCAAACACCCTAACTATCCACTGTGCTATTGCTCTGACCGTTTTTTTTTTTTCTCCCTTTTCGCTGCCAGATCAAGTATTACTGGAACACTGGTGCACAAGTTCTTGCTTGAACACCTGTTTTCTCTCTGAGGGGTGCGTGCCCAGCATAGCAGTACTGGGCATGTGATTTAGTGAGGAAGTGCCAGACTGAACTCTTTCCACAAGGTGGCTCCACTTCATGGTCCCACCTGCAGTGCGGACAGGTCTCAAGTTCCTCCACATCAGGCCAGCACTTGTTATTCATAGACATGCACGTAGAAAAAAATTTTATTTTATATGATCGTGACTTATGGATGTGTGTATATGTATAGATATTTAATTTTGGTGTTTGTTTTGTTTTGTTTTGGGGTCACACCTACTGTCGCTCAGGAGTTATTCCTGCCTCTGTGCTCAGAAGTCGTTCCTGGCAGGCACAGGGGACCATATGGGTTGCCAGGATTCAAACAGTGGTTCGTCCTGTGTTGGCTGCATGCAAGGCAAATGCCTTATTGCTGTGTTATCACTCCAGCCCCAGATACTTAATTTTGGGCCACATCAGTGGTTCTTATGGCCTACTCCCCACTATGGGTCACTTCTAGCAGGACTTAGGACCCCTATAATGCTGGGATGGATCTCTAGCCTACTGTAACCTATCCAGCCACCTTCCTGGCCTCAATGTGACATATTTCTCATGACATCTATTGTGCAAGAGGCCACTGTGCAGCCTCAGGAACAGAGGGATCCAGTCAAAACTATGGGAGATGAGAGATTTGTACAGTGGGTAGGGTGCTTGCCTGCATGCAGCCAAAGGAGGTTCAGTCTCTGGCCTCCTATATGATCTCCTGAATACCACCAGGAGTGATTTCTGAGCACAAAGCCAGGAGCAAATCTTGAGCATTGGGGCCAGAGTGGTGGCGCAGTCAGTAAGGCGTCTGCCTTGCACGCGCTACCCTAGGACGGACTGTGGTTCCATCCTCTGGTGTCCCATATGGTCCTCCAAGCCAGGAGCGATTTCTGAGCGCATAGCCAGGAGTAACCCCTGAGCATCGCCGGGTGTGGCTCAAAAACCAAAAAAGAAAAAAGAAAAGTCTTGAGTATCAACAGGTGTTGGTTCCCCTTCAAAATACAACCCCAGTACCTCTGGAGTGTCTATATCCATGTATTGTCCCATCTTACAGATGAGGTTACAGGTGCAGAGAGGGAAGTGACTTGCTCAGGGTCCCATAATTAGATTTAAACCTGGTTTGTCTGAGCCCTGACCTGTGATGCCCCCATGGCTTTTTTTTTTTTTTTTTTTTTGCTAATTTTCTGGACATGGGAGGTCTCGGGAAGAGGAGGGTGATATGTATTCCCATGGCCCCTGTGTCAGTGAGACCCGCTTGGTGGAAGTGCTGGAGAGTGTCTGCAGCAAGTCTGACTTCGAGTGCCACCGCCTGCTGGAGCTCAGCGAGGAGCTGGTGGAGAGCTGGTGGTTCCACAAGTGAGTGGGGGCATCGTGGACGTACACACAAGTGGGGGTCATGGGGGGTGCGGGACGGGGTGTGGTTTGACCCCATGTTCCCAGCCCAGCTCTGCTAGGACTTGCTGGGGCCCCAGTCACCATGTCTCTCAGATGGGCAGGGTTTGGATGGCTTTTCTGACAGATTCTGAGCATGAAACTCGGGGGCGGGAGGCTCCAACATGGTGATCTCAGCTCCCCACACCCCCAGGCAGCAGGAAGCTCCTGACCTCCTCCAGTGGCTCTGCTCAGACTCCCTGAAGCTCTGCTGCCCCCCGGGCACCTTCGGGCCATCCTGCCTGCGTGAGTGGACCAGCATCATGGTGGGTGGGAGGGAGGATCTATCCGGCCCCCACTCCAGCTTCCTCTCCAAGAGGGCTCTCTGGGCCTCCACAGGCTCTGGCAGGAGCCAGAGTATCCGCAACTGCCCATGTCCCTCGGACCCCATGCCAGGCTTCCCTAAAGATAGTGAATTAAAAGTTGGGGTAGAGGGGCCGGGTAGGTGGCGCTGGAGGTAAGGTGTCTGCCTTGCAAGCGCTAGCCAAGGAAGGACCGCGGTTCGATCCCCCGGCGTCCCATATGGTCCCCCCAAGCCAGGGGCGATTTCTGAGCACATAGCCAGGAGTAACCCCTGAGCGTCAAACGGGTGTGGCCCAAAAACCAAAAAAAAAAAAAAAAAAAGTTGGGGTAGGGCCAGAGCCTTACAGTGGGTAAGGCACATGCTTGTATGCAGCCAATGCAAGTTCAATTCCTGGTGTCCCATAAGGTTCCCAAGTCCGCCAGAATGATTCCTGAATGCAGAGCCAGGCCCAGGAGTAATCCCTGAGCATCATTGGTATGGTCCAAACTGCCCCCACAAAATTGGAGCAGAGGGCAGAGAGCTCAACTGGCTGAGTGTATGCTGTACATGCAGGCATCATATATTTCTGGTTCAGTCCCTGGCATCATATATTTTCTCAGACTCCACCAGGAGCAACTCCCAAGCACTGCTGGGTAATGACCCAAAGCAAACAAAAAAAGCAAAACCTAGAGGGGTGGGGTCTGGGCAAATGGCCCAGAGGGCTGGAGCCTGTGCTATGTGCTTTGTATAGAGGGACCTCAGGGAACAAAGCTCCCTACCCTACTTCCACAAGATCTCTGGAGAAAACTCTCTCACAGTCGCATGTGAGCCAGTGTAGAAGAGTCTGGCTAAGTCAGTGTCCTTAGTCTAGGACGAGAGGGTAACTTCACCCCAGAGCCACATCCTGGACAGCAAAGGCCTCAGGTGTCTCTCCTGCCTCACCTACTGTGCTATCACCCACAGCCTGCCCAGGGGGTGCCGAGAAGCCTTGTGGCGGCTATGGGCAGTGCGAAGGCGAAGGGACTCGTGGGGGCAGTGGGCACTGCGACTGCCGAGCCGGCTATGGAGGCGAGGCCTGTGGCCAGTGTGGCCTGGGCTACTTCGAGGCCGAGCGGAACGCCAGCCACCTGGTGTGTTCAGGTAGGTAGTTGAGTGGGTTGGTCAGGAGGTAGGCACTGGGCAGAGTGGGTGGGAATTGCCTCCCTGTCTTCATGCTCCTTCTGCACCCCACAGCCTGCTTCGGCCCCTGTGCTCGCTGCTCAGGGCCTGAGGAGTCGCACTGTCTGCAATGCAGGAAGGGTTGGGCCTTGCACAACCTCAAGTGTGTGGGTGAGTGACGATCTAACCTGGGAAGGGGGCAGTGTACTGGGTGGGGCCCCTGCTGCCTAGGTGCATGTATACAGCCCCATCGCCATAGGGTTCCCTACCTGGATGGAAGGCAGAACGAGGCACTTAGCATACAGGTGGGGCCATATGCAGTGAGATCTGTTCCCAACCCAGCTCCATGCTGTGTGGATTCAAGAAGGCATCTTGGAGAGGCAAGGTATCACTTCTCAAGGCTAGGTCCCGAGACTTGATAACAGATTAGCTTGTGAGTTGAGGACGCAGAAAATGGTGCAGGAAGTTCCTGGGTTGGACACTTGGTCCCTTTCTATTCATTTTTGTATATGAAAGACTAAGCTGCTGTGACCAAAAATGTCCCCCAGGGGCCGGAGCAATAGCACAGCAATAAGGCATTTGCCTTGCAGGCGGCCAACACAGGAAGACCCCAGTTCAAATCCCAGCATCCCATATGATCCCCCGAACCAGCCAGGAGCGACTTCTGAGTGCAGAGTTAGGAGTAACCCCTGAGCACCGCCGAGTGTGACCCAAAAACAAAGAAAAAAGAAAAAGTCCCCCAAAGTTTGTGAATTAAAAATTGGGGTAGGGCCAGAGCCTTACAGTGGGTAAGGCACATGCTTTGTATGCAGCCAATCCAAGTTCAATTCCTGGTGTCCCGTAAGGTTCCCAAGCCCGCCAGAGTGATTCCTGAGTGCAGAGCCAGGAGTAACCGCCCTGAGCATCCTTGGTGTGGCCCAAACTGTCCCCAGAAAATTGGAGCAGGAAGCAGAGAGCTCAACTGGCTGAATGTATGCTTCATATGCAGGCATCATATATTTCGGGTTCAATCTCTGGCATCATATATTTTCTCAGACTCCACCAGGAGCAACTCCCAAGCACTGCTGGGTAATGACCCAAAGCAGACAAAAATGCAAAACCTAGAGGAGTGGGGTCTGAGCAACTGGCCCAGAGGGCTGGAGCCTGTGCTATGTGCTTTGCATCTAGGGGCCTCAGTCTATCTCCAGCACTATTGCACATGCCCCTGAGCAGCCCCAGATGTGACCCCATCATCTAGGAAAGATCTCTGTTCCTGTCGCTCCAGGCTGGCAAGCCTAGGACTCAGGCTTCTCTGTCTTCCTGCACATCTGCCCACCCCGGGCATGTAGTTCATGGTCAAGATTAGGTTTTTCCCTCTCACTGGAAAGCGAGGGGGCCAGAGCGAGAGGACAGTAGGGACAGCGTTCACTTTGCATAGGACAGACCTAGGTTTAATCCTGGCATCCCATATGGTCCCTTGAGCTCTCAAGGAGTGTCTCCTAAGTGAAGAGCCAAAAGTTAACCCTGAGCAGAGTATGGCACCAGACCAAAAGTAGTGAGCCCAGAGTGGGTGGTGGTTTCCAGATGGGGAACAGTAGTACTCAAGCAACCCATGGGCTGTCCTGGCGAGGGAGCCTCAGCCTCTGGGCTGGCCGGGACCACTGGCCAACTGGCCAGTACCCCTGGGGTGGATTGGTTATCAAGAACTTCCCCCGTCGTCTCTGCAGATATTGATGAATGTGGCACAGAGAGGGCCACCTGCGGTGCCAACCAGTTCTGCGTGAACACAGAAGGTTCCTACGAATGTCGGGGTGAGTGGCCCCTGGAAGGGTTGAAGCTGCTTCCCTGACCCTCCTACTCTGGCCTTCAGTTTCTAGAACTCTCCTAGTCTCCCCTGTACCAGAACTCACCTGTGCATCTGCTCCCCTCTGCAGATTGTGCCAAGGCCTGTGTTGGCTGCATGGGGGCAGGCCCAGGCCGCTGCAAGAAGTGCAGCCGTGGCTACCAGCAAGTGGGCTCTAAATGCCTCGGTAAGTGTTCTGCCTCTTTGCCCCTTGGGGAGCCTGGGCCAGTGGGGTTAAGTTGATCTGGGGCTGCGCAGGACCAGTGTGGTTAGGAAGGACAGTGTGGACTTTGGCTGAGGCAGTCTGTTCAGGTGAAAGACCCTGGGGTGCAGCACATGTGGCTCTGACCATGAGCCTGTGGCATCCCAGATGTGGACGAATGTGCCTCCGAGGTGTGTCTGGGCGAGCACGAGCAATGTGAGAACACGGAGGGCAGTTACCGCTGCATCTGTATGGAGGGCTACAAGCAGCTGGACGGCGTGTGCGTGCAGGAACAGGCCCCAGGTAAGCCCTTTCTCCGGGTAGCTACTGGCCCACACCTCTTCCCCTGTTCCCCACCAACCTTAAGCTGGCCTTTTACCTCACACACACACACACACACACACACACACACACACACACACACACACACACACACACACACACACACACACACCTCTTCCCTTGTCCCCCACCTACCTTAAGACACACACACACAACTTCCTTTAAAACTTTTCACACACACACACACACACACACACCTCTTCCCTTGTCCCCCACCTACCTTAAGACACACACACACAACTTCCTTTAAAACTTTTCACACACACACACACACACACACACACACACACACACCTCTTCCCTTGTCCCCCACCTACCTTAAGACACACACAACTTCCTTTAAAACTTTTCACACACACACACACACACACACCCCTCTTCCCTTGTCCCCCACCTACCTTAAGACACACACACAACTTCCTTTAAAACTTTTCAGCCCTGGCTCATGATGACAGCAACAGCTTCCTGGGGTACTGTGCTGAGTGGTCTTGCATCTGGAAACTCCCCAGCACCCCCAATGCTGCTCCCTCCCTCCTTTGGCTCTCCCCTATGTCCAGTAGAGGCTGTGTTGGGAACCTACCTGCCAGGCCACCTCTACTGTGCTCATGTGCACCTGTGGCCTTTGGCACACCCAGTGCCTCAGTTGCCCTACACTGAGATGGGCCATGACTGGTTCCCCCTTGCTCCCCAGAGTCAGCAGGCTTCTTCTCAGAGATGACGGAGGACGAGGTGGTGGTGCTGCAGCAGATGTTCTTCGGCGTCATCATCTGTGCGCTAGCTACCCTGGCTGCCAAGGGCGACCTGGTTTTCACGGCCATTTTTATTGGGGCAGTGGCAGCCATGACCGGCTACTGGCTGTCGGAGCGCAGTGACCGTGTGCTGGAGGGATTCATCAAGGGCAGATGATGCACGCAGTCTCCACATGCCAAGCCGGCTGTCCCATCAGGGGTGGGGGTCCACACCTCTCCCCACCTTACAGAGCCCCCAGAATCTCTGGCCTGGGCAGGCAAGGCCCCTCGGGTGCCAAGTAGCCTAACAGTGAATCGCGAAGACAGTGGCCAGGAGGAGGGTGGGTGGATATCACCACCCACGGGCAAGAGAGTCAAGGGACTCCAGGTGGGGACCCCTGCCTAGGATAGGGGAGGTACCTGCTGGGGGCACTGCCACAACTCCCGCCTGCCAGCTGCATGCTGCCAGCTCCTTCCTGTTCCCTAGCCCTGTGCCCTGATACTGGTTTATTTATTCATCTCAGGAAATAAAGGTCTGGAAAACGGAGGTGCTTTGGTATTATCCCTGCCCTGGCATTCCAGGGGTTGGTTGAGCTCCTGAGGGCCCCCTTTACCTTTCCTAAAACCCTGAGAAATGTAGGAGAGAGGCTACCCCTGCGAAGGGGCCTGGTCCAGTGGCTGATCAGAGGCGGAGGGAAGACCCAGTCTTGGATTACCAAGTACCCTGGACAAATAGCTTTTGTCTCTGAATTTCCCTTATCTTAAAATGGGTATTCGGGGAGATGGGTGTTCGGGAGAGATGGCACAGGGCATTAAGGTGCTGGCCTTGCATGTGGCTGACCTGATTTGGTCTGATAATAGTTCGATCCTGGGCATTCCATATGGTCTCCTGAGCAGAGCTAGGAATTAACTCCTGAGCACAGCTGTGTGTGGGCTCCAAGCCAAAAATAAATGGGAATGTGAGCTGGAGAAACAGTTTCAAAGGCTGATCTCAGGTTCTGCATGCAGGAAGCCAGGAGCACTGCCAGGAATGACATGCTACTCAACCCCACTTCAATAAGAGTCAAGAATTCTTGGGGCCGGAGCAGTGGCGCAAGTGGTAGGGTGTTTGCCTTGCACATGCAAACCTAGGATGGACCGTGGTTCGATCCTCCAGCGTCCCATATGGTCCCTGGAGCCAGGAGCGATTTGAGCGCATAGCCAGGAGGAATGCCTAAGTGTCACCAGGTGTGGCCCAAAAACAAACAAACAAAAATCAAATGCCCTGCCAACTCTGCCACTCACGCCTCACCTTTCTGTGGGAGAGAAGTGAAGAGCCAAAGGCCAGATGCTGGGTAGGTCAGTGCCCTGGAGTCAGGAAGAGAGATGTGCAAGGCCTCTGGCACAAGAGAGGAGGGATCCGGATCAGGGCCTCCCACATGCTAGCCGAGCCCTGACATGGGCACAGGGAGGTTCGAGCCAAGTCCTAAGGGTTTATTTCTTTGGCACAAATGAGGACAAGACAGTCTGGACAAACAAACGGTCTGGTCTAACCTCCCCACAATCTTGGGGCAGCTGGCCTGCCTCTCTGGGACTCCCCCAATACCTACAGGTTCACCCTGAAATGATTCTTGTAACTCAACGGCCTCTGTGCAAAATACCCTCTGGGGTGGAAAAAAATAGATATATATTTAAAAACAGGAAAAGTGGGTGGACTTAGGCCCAGCCACTGGGGTGAGGGCTGCAGGGGCCCAGAATGTCAGGTCCTCAAATGAGTCAGGGGTCCCAGTAGCAGTTGAAGACCAGATTCCTGATCCCGGGCCTAGGGCTGAGTCCTTAGAGCTCAATGGTGTCGCTGGAGGCGCTGCGTGAGTCCCCGGGCCTGCAACGAGGCTGCGGCTGCACCACCCTAGGATGCTCTGCAGAAGGCCCTGGTGGTGCAGGTGCATGTGATGGCAGCAGTTGCACGGTGCTGGGCAGCTCCTCCAGGGGCAGACTGTCCACCGAGGACAACCCATGGCGCCAGGGGTTCCAGCTGATCTTGAGGGAGCCGCGGGAGAAGCTGTCCAGGGAGCTCAAGGCCGACGTGGCCATTGCAGCAGCATCCCCTCCGTGTCCCTCCTGCAGGTGCGCCGGGGTCGGTCTGCGCACGCGCGACACATCGCTGAGCGAGTGGCACCGACCGCGCAGGCGCAGTGAAGCGGCGCCGTCGAGCTCCAGCTCGAGCGCCACCTCCGGGTGGCTGCCCCGGCGGCGCGACTGCAGCGCGCCCCCTGGCGGCGAGGAGGACAAAGCGCAGCGGTGGAACACACTGCCCCTCACCAAGTGCTCTCTGCACAACGCTGCGTCGATGCTGCGGCTTAGGTTGATGGGCGATGGTGGACGCAGATCCAGCTCGCTCAAGGACCCGGTTGGACCCACGCTGCTGCGAGACAGCCCCGGGCCTGCAGGATGCATGCGGCCTAAAGATGCATTAGAGCCCCAGGCGCCTGAACTGGGTGTTGCAGAGAGGCCCAGCTCTGCAGGATTGCGAATCAGGCTTCTGTTGAGTTCCAGGCCATGCAAATTCACTGGAACGCTGGGACCCCCCACGTAGCAGTTGTTGGGGCGCTCAGGCACCTCACTCTTGCCCTGAGGGGCTGGGCAGGCCAGGCGCAGCAGCTTGGCCCAGCAGGCATGCTCCATGGGTGGACGAGGCCTAGCAGCGGCCACTGCTGCCAGAGCCAGTGCCAACGCCCAGGTGAGCTCCAGCAATCGCAGCCAGAAGTGCACACCCCACCAGGCCCAGGAGAAGCGCCCCACTTGGCCCGGATCCGGGTACAGCCAGAGGGAGGCTGCCAGCTGCAAGCCACAGGCCAGCAGACCCAAGGAGCCAGCCACGGCCAGCAAGCGAGGGCCAGGGCTGCTGCTGTCCCAGGCCCTGGGCCCGGCCAGCAGGCGACGACGACACAGGCAGAGCGTGCCCAGAGCCACGGTGGCACCCCAGGCGCAGGAGAAGCCCTGGGCCAGGAGGTTGAGCACAGGCCTTCTGGACAGTAGGTCGGTGGTCAGCAAGATCAGCAAGTGCAACCCGGCCAGCACAGCCAGCAGGAGCGGTTTCTGCAGCTGCGGTGGCAGCCCTGTGCCCAGGCCCAGCAGGGACAGAGCCCCCTGTGCTGTGACCAGCAAAGGGAAGGGCAGGTTATAAAGCACCAGGCCTGCCTGGATGCCCAGCCGAGCCTGCGAGCCGTAGGGGTCAGCCAGCATATAGGCCGAGCGAAGCACTGCACCCACCAACACCAATGCCGCTGCTGCCAGTGCCAGCCTGGGCCCAGATGGAGCGGCTGCCAGTGTGGCCAGTGCCAGCAGGGCAGGCAGCAGGAAGAGCACCCCCACCCCGTAGACGTGCAGCTCCCAGGAGAAGCTTAGCACCCTTCTCAGGGGGCCCCAGAGCAGTGGCGGGGCCGTGGCATTGGCCGGGGGGCTGGACACTGGCACCGGGGCCATGGAGCTGGCCGGGGGCTCCGGAAGGCCAGGTTGACCCAGGGCTCGCTGTGTGGTGATGCGGATGAGGCCCCTGCGAGACGTGGAAGGGGCCTGAACTGGGGGTGCTGGGGGATGACTTTGGGGGCGTCCAGGCCAGTCCTCAGTGTCATCTGCAATGACATTAGACCAGCCCTGTGAAGCCGGCTTGGGGACAATATTTAAGTCTCCCCAAAACCCTGGGTGCCATGGTCCCACAGGAAAGTGGTTAGCAGAGCCCCTTGTCCCCTAGGGGAAGTCCCATGGAGGAAACACCCGAATTGCAGAGCTTGCCCAAGCATCCACTGAGTCAGAATTCTTCAGGTTCTGTGGGTGATGGATCTACACTGGGTATGCCCAATGAGGGGAGCATGTGTCCCCCCCCCCACTCCCAGGGGGATTCAGTGCTGCCCAGACCCCTCAATTCCCCAACCATGCCCTCACCTGGCTTGAGAGCCTCCTTAGGAATGTCTGTCCGGTTTGGAGCTGGGCCGGGGTCCAGCAGGCTAGGGATGAGAGACTTGGGGGTCCCTGGACTCCCCACCGCCCCTCTCACCCGCTGAGGGGAAATGGGGTCCACACCGTTCATCACAGAGACCTCTGAAAAGACAAACCAACTCATTGCCTGCTTTGCCCTGCAAGCTCAGTCCCTAGAGACAGCTGGACACCTTGTCTGTCAGGGGGCCCAGAGGGATGGGAGGTCACTTAGAAACTGGGGCACCCTCCCTCCCTCCCCCAACATGCAGTGGCCTGAAATGCTGCCCCGCTCAGCCCTTTGAGACTTACCTGGAGCCTGAGAACTCTCTGTAGCTGGGGTGCCCCTGACATCAGGGGGGTCAGTCTGCTTGGGTGAGGGACTTGGGGAGCTCTCTTCTCTACCCCCATCCTTCCTGGGGGGCTCCACTGGTGTCTCTTGAGCAGGAGGGTGGCTTCCAGTTTTGGCCAGATCTGGCTGGGTTTCAGGCTCTGGAGAGGAGCCCCCTTCAATTGGAATCTCAGAGCCCTGCTGATCAGGGGGTGCATGACCCTGCTGGATGAGTGGGGGGCCTCGAGCCACCTCCTGGAAGTCTTCCTCAGCACCCCGAGACTCCAGCACGGGGCTTCCGGCAGTACCCAGAGGGGTGCTGGGAGTGTGGAGAGGGTTGTGGCCATCCCAGGGGGGTATCTCAGGGGCACTGGTCTTGTCTCCAATCAACACCCCCTGCTCGCTAGGTGGTTGTAGACCTGCAGATGCCCCAAGGAGGGGAGGAGCTGTGGCACCCCCAAGCTGGATTCTGACAGTTGTGGGAATGACAGTAAGCTGGGGAGGCCCCCCTGGGTGTGGGCCTGGTACTTCGTGCTCCTTACTCTCCTGGGAGTCAAGAGGTCCTGTCCAGCCCAGAGAAGTTGACCCTCGAGCCATCTGTAAGTCATCTGTTACCGCAGGTCCTACTCGGGGTGGCCCCGAGGCAGCTCTCGGACCATGCAGGGCTGGGCCAAGGGGCAGCTCTCCAGCAGGGATGGAGGACACAGCGGAGTTCCAGGAGTCTCCATCTCTGGCTTTCTCCCAGAAGTCAGAAGCCTGGGACTGGGGACCCTCAAGGCCTTTAGGACGGACAACTGCAGTTAGGTATGGCTCTGAGTCGTCAGGGGGTCTGGGCAGCTCCCGGCCCAGTACAGGGCCAGCCCTTAGAACCCACAGCAGCAGAGGCAGGAGAGCACAGGCGACCATGGTTCACTCTGCCTCCACTCCAGACCTCACTGAAGAAGCCTGCGGAGAGGGGACCGGTAAGGACTGGCAGCACTCAAGTTTGCCTCAAGGGGCTGTTGGACCCCCGGTTTGAATCCCAGCATCCTATATGGTCCCCTGAGCCTGCCAGGAGAGATTCTGAGCACAGAGCCAGGAGTAACCCCTCAGCATCTCCAGGTGTGACTCCCCCCCCAAAAGGGGGCTGATGGAAAAGAAAAGAGGTCCATGAGGCAGCTGACTATGCTTCACCCCTACTTGCCTCCCCCATGCTGTCCTGAAACCAGCTCCTGGCCTTGCACCTGCTGTGCTGAGCACAGAAACCTTCCACTGTTCCCTGGCTTGTGAGGTCTCACCCCTGCAGTATCTCCAGCCGGCACAGTCCCTGTTTCATTCCTGCTTAGTAGAAATCCTATTCCAAGGGAGGGGCATGTGCAAAAGGAATCTCGCTTTGACTTTCTATTGCCCCAAAGATGGGTGATATCTTTGATCTCTCCTACAAGTAAAATGGGGGGTGTCCCAGACCCAAAGGGACTGCTGTGAGCTGGGGGCTTTGCAGGTAGCAAAGCCTATTTATTCTCTATATCCATACACCCCTTTCCAGCCAGGTCCCCAACTCTCACCTTGCTACATGTACCATGCAGGTCCCAGCTCCCTGGAACCCCTGATCCTCCCCACTGGGCCAACCTCATGGGTGAGAAACAGGAAGAAAGGTGAGAGAGCGAGGAGGGAGTTGAGAAAACAGGGTTACTCCACGTGAGGTGAAAGTTGAAACCGAAGTTGAAAGACAGAAACCGGCAGGAGAAGCTCCCAGGGAAAGCCAAGGAAACAGAAATGACAAAAGACTAAGAGCTGGGAGTGAGGTTAGCTGAGAGGGTGCAGCCACTTCTGCCAGGGGTAAGTGACAGAGGGAGGAGAAATGCAGACATGGCCCAGGTCACAGGGGCCCCCAGAAATATCTAGCTGTGACTCTCAGCACCATGGAAAGTCAGTACACGGATTTCATGGGGAGAGGGGACACGCGTGGAGAGCCAGGAGGGACATGATGACAGTTTGTTTCAGCTACCTGTGCATCTCCCTCTAGGAAGCATTCAGTCTTTCCATTCCTCTTAGGTCTCCCGCCACTGGCTTGGGGCTCAGGTGGATCTCCCCAAGATTTCTCCTATTCTCATAGCCCCTCCCTGAGCCCAAGAACTGGACGGAACCCTGTGGCCAGAACCCTGTGGCCAGAACTGGGGGCAGCAGCTGACTGTTCAGGGGAAGAATTCCTGCTGTCAGACCTTACTGCTATGCAATACTGCCTAAACCCATGTTGTGCCCATGGGTGGGCAGATTCAGGCCTTAGCTCTAGACAGTGTGGGGGTCTGTGGTGAGATGAGGGGCAGAACTGAAAGCCCGGAAACACAGGAGCTGGAACGCCAGGGACCTCGTGGCCAGCTCTTTTTTTTCCCCCGGCGCTAACCTCAGTGGCACGTTTGAAGTCTGGTGCCCACACTGGCAGGTGTGGGTAGGGAGATCCATTTCACAGGGAAGAAACACTGAGGTTCAGAGAGATGGAGCCACTCGCCCAAGGTCACACAGCAAAGGGCCTGATAACATCCTGGGGATTATGAAAACCACAGTGACTCACTTTGTGGGATGGGGTGGGGGGTTCCAAAAAGCTTTGCAGGGGAGGCAAAAAAACCAGTTGAAATGCCAGGCCTTGACGGTAAGCATGCCATCTGCTGGCTTTCCACCCCCATGCATAGATGGGGGGCTGTCCACCGTGCTCCTGGCTGCTGGAGGTTTTGTGGGGGTGCGGATCTCGCTGCTGCATGCCCTCTAAATGGGCCAGACACTGGCCAGCAGCTTCCAGGCCAAAGCAGGTCCATCTCGGGTTACCTCCCTGGCACTGTGCCTACCTGCAGTCCCTGGTGGGGGTGGCACCCCAGGACCCGCTGCAACCCCAGGACTCAAGCCCATGGGTCCAGTGCGTGTGCCCCATGCCAAAGACCCTTCCCCGGCCAGAGCCTCACCTGGGCGCAAAGCCTGCAGCCCCCGTTCACCTTGCACGTCCTCGCAGCCGCTCCCCGCGCCTCCGCCGCATCCTCCCTCCTGATGCCTTGGCTCTGCCAACCGAGCTCCGCGCTGCTCTGCCCGCCCACCGCAGCGCCGGCTGGCCGGGTTAACCCTTTCCCACTCCGGAGTCAGATCCCAGATCCTGCCTCTGGGATCTCAACCCACCTCGCCTCCAGGGCTTCTAGCACTGTTCTTTTTATCTAAGGGGTCTCTCTGTCCATCCACCCAATCTATCTATCCATCCATCCACCCACCTCTATATCCATGCCCCCAAAATACCATCCAGCCTTTCACTCATCATTCATTCTACCCACCCATCGATTTACCCATCCATCCATCTATCCAACCATCCTCCCACTCACCATTCATTCTACCCACCTACTGATCTATCCAATCCACCCAGCATCCACCCATCCATCCACCCATCCATCTATTTTTCTATCCACCCACCCATATATCCATGTCCCCCAAACACCATCCATTCATCCTTCTACTCATCATTCATTCTACCCACCCACCAATCCACTCATCCATCCAATCCACTCATCATCTACCCATCTATCTACCCATCTATCCATCCTCCCACCTTTCATTCTACCCACCCACTGATCCACCCATCCATCCAACCCACCTATCGTCTACCATTCTAACCCACCCATCCATCCATCTACCCATCTATCCACCCATCCACCCACCCACTCACCACCCATCTGACCATCCATCCATTCACCCACTCATTCACCCACCAACCCTTCCACCCATCCATCTATTCAACTTTCTACTCACCCACCCACCCATCCACCCACCCATCCATTTATTCACCCATCTATCTATCCATTCATTTACCTACCTGTCCATCCATCCATCCATCCATCCATCCATCCATCCATCCTCCCACCCACTCATCTACTCACCTACCTACCACTGATCCATTGATTCACCTATCTATCCATCCTTTCATTCATTCATTCATCTATCCATTCACCCACTCACCCACCTACCCATCTATTCATCTGCCAACCAAACCACGCTTCTATCCATCCACCCATCTACCCATACATACATACATACATACATACACCCATCAGTATACTTGTCCACCCACCTACCCATCTATCCTCCCACCAACCCATCTATTCATCCACCCATTCATTACCTAGTGGTAAGCATTTGTCCACAGATCTTCATGCACCAGAGCTTTTTCAAGCCACAGTCATGCATTTTAAATAGCAATGAACTCAGTGGCGCAAGCGGTAAGGCGTCTGCCTTGCCCGGACTAACCTACAACAGACCGCAGTTCAATCCCCTGGCGTCTCATATGGTCTCCCAAGCCAGGAGTGATTTATAAGTGCATAGCCAGGAGTAACCCCTGAGCGTCACCAGGTGTGGCCCAAAAACTAAAAAAGAAAAGAAAAGAAAAGAAAAAGAATAACCTCTGAACACCGCAGTGACCCCAAAACAAGCAAACAAAAAGACTTTACCAACTTCACATAACCCGGGTTTGGTCCCAGGCACCTTAAATGGTCCTCCTACCACCTCCAGGAGTGATTCCTGAGTATAGAGCCAGCAGTAACCCTTGAGCACTGCCAGGTATGGTCTCCCCAACACCAACTGCTAGATGTTAGATCTTGGTTGGCATGGAGAAATGGTTGTCAATTTATTTAAATGTCAATTATTAGAATTATAATAACTAAATTGCCTCTATCCAAGTGGCATGTGTTCAAAGAACTTGGTGACTGCATTACACTCGACTTATCCATCTCTCTCCCTAAGACCTACCACTGTGAAGACTGTATTGTTTCCTTTTTTTTTTTTTTCTTTTTTTTTTGGTTTTTGGGCCACACCCATTTGACGCTCAGGGGTTACTCCTGGCTATGCGCTCAGAAGTTGCTCCTGGCTTCTTGGGGGACCATATGGGACGCCGGGGGATCGAACCGCGGTCCGTCCTAGGCTAGAGCAGGCAAGGCAGGCACCTTACCTCCAGCGCCACCACCCGGCCCCGTATTGTTTCCTTTTTTCAAAAACATCTATGCAGGGGTTGGAGCGGTGGCGCAAGTGGTAAGGAGTCTGCCTTGCCCTCGTAGCCTAGGACGGACCCTGGTTTGGTCCCCTGGCGTCCCATATGGTCCCCCAAGACAGGAGCGATTTCTGAGCGCATAGCCAGGAGTAACCTCTGAGCATCACCGGGTGTGGCCCAAAAACAAAAACAAAAACTTCTATACAGGGGCTGGAGAGATAACGGTAGGGTATTTGCTTTGCATGCGGCCAACACAGGACGGACCTGGGTTTGATTCCCGGCATCCCATATGGTCCCCCAAGCCTGCCAGGGACGATTTCTGAGCACAGAGCCAGGAGTAACCCCTGAGCGTTGCCAGGTGTGACCCCCCCAAAAAAATCTATGCAAGGTCTGGGAATGTGACTCAGTGGTAAAGCACTAGTTTGAATGCCAGTGTTCTTTTTAAGTTCTTAAATTGTTTGTGGGGCCACACCTGACAGTGCCCAGGGCTTGCTCCTGGCTCTGCACTCAGGAATTGCACTACCTGGTGGTCTTGGGACACTGATGATTTAACTTGGGTCAGCTTCCTGCAAGGCAAGTGCCCTACCCGATGTGCTATTGCTCCCACACCTTTGGGATTGGGTTCTAGCTCCACTAACTAAGTCCCCTAAGCAACCCCCCCCCCATATGACTCCACATACCAAGCCAAGAGTATCTTGGCTTGAGTACAGTGGACATGGCCCCTAGCCAAAACAAACTAAAAACCCTGGTTTATTTGTTTGTTTGGTTTTAGGGCAACCCAGCGGCTCTTAGGGGTTACTCCTGGCTCTGCACTCAGAAATCTCTCCTGGTAAGCTCGGGGAACCATATGGGATGCCAGGAATAGAACCGAGGTCAGTCCTGTGTCAGCTGCATGCAAGGCAAATGCCCTACCACTGCACCACCACTCCGGCCCCTAAAACTGTGTTTTTTTTTTTTGTTTTTGTTTTTTTTTTGTTTTTGGGCCACACCCGTTTGACGCTCAGGGGTTACTCCTGGCTATGTGCTCAGAAATCGCCCCTGGCTTGGGGGGACCATGTGGGACACCGGGGGATTGAACCGCGGTCCTTCCTTGGCTAGCGCTTGCAAGGCAGACACCTTACCTCCAGCGCCACCTACCCGGCCCCTAAAACTGTGTTTTATGCCTGCTTTTCCTTTCATGAAAATGTGACCATGCTATGCGTAGGAATCTACAACTTTGTTTTTGAAGCAAAGAGAACATTTGTGCTTATTTAAAAAATTTTTTTTTTTTTTTGGTTTTTGGGCCACACCCGTTGATGCTCAGGGCATGCCATCTTCCCCTCCCTTCTGCCTCTTGTCTGCCCTCCCCAGCCCACCCTGCCTCTTTCCTGCCTCTGTGGCAGACATTTAGGCATGTTAGCAAAGAAAACAATTTGAAGGTGACGGCTCTGGGGTGTGTCCTGTCGTCCAAGTGCCCACGGCATTGCTTTGCATCACTGTGTGTGAATGACCCATATGTACGTGAATGACTCCTTGCCCAGTTTCCCCGGCTAATGCGGAATCAGGTTTTGATAGCTTTTCCTTTCTAGAACTTTCATGACGATAAATACCCTTGAACACCAGCACATATCACATATATATGTGTGAAATATTTATCACATACATCACACAGCACATGCTGATATCCTACATTATCACAAAGAATTATTTGTATTTTGTCTATCTCTATGTATCTGTTTCCCTATGTATTTATAGCTGCATTTATCTGTGATATATATAGCTATGGCTGTATCTATATACCTATGTCTGTTTGCCTGTACACATCTACATTGTACCATCTATAGATTCTGTGTAAATGTATGCATCTAAACATCCATGTATATATCTATATATCAGTAGATAAATACAAATATACATTTGTATCCATGTTCCTACCCTATACATAAATACATTTTTGTATAAATACATGTATGTATAGGGCTAGATAGAGCGATAATATTGCAGATAGGGCATTTGCTTTGCATTTGGTCAACCTGGGTTCGATCCCTGGCATTCCATATGGTTCCTCAAGCCTGGAAGAATTGATTCCTGACCTTAGAGCCAGGAGTAAGCCTTAGCACCGCAAGTTGTCACCCCACCCCAAGAACCCCCCAAATATATATGTATTTATCTATCATCTACTTGTTTATATTATCTTTAAAATCAGGAGCAACTAGTAGCTCATTTGCTTGTGTTTTGGAGGGCCACATCCAGCAATGCTAGGGCTGATTCCTGGCTCTGTGCTCTAGACCACACCTGGAGGGGTTCAGAAGACCATGTATGATGCTATGGATTGAACCTGGGTTGACCATGTATAAAGCAAACACCCTTCATGTTGTACTATGTCATTGGCCTCTCATGTAGTTTTTTTGGGGGGTGTTGGCCCACACCTGGTGACTGTCAGGGGTTACTCCTGGCTCCTTGTGCTCAGAAATTGCTCCTGGCTTGGGAGACCATACAGGACACCGGGGGATCAAACCGAGGTCATCCTAGTTCAGGACGCGCGCAAGGCAAATGCCCTACTGCTTGTGCCACCGCTCTGGCCTCTCTTGTGTAATTTTTTTTTTTTTTGGCTTTTGGGCCACACCCGTTTGACGCTCAGGGGTTACTCCTGGCTATGCGCTCAGAAATCGCCCCTGGCTTGGGGGGACCATATGGGACACCGGGGGATCGAACCTCGGTCCGTCCTATGCTAGCGCTTGCAAGGCAGACACCTTACCTCTAGCGCCACCTTCCCAGCCCCGTAAACTTTTTTTTTTTGGTTTTTGGGCCACACCCGGTGACGCACAGGGGTTACTCCTGGCTATGCGCTCAGAAGTTCCTCCTGGCTTGGGGGACCATATGGGACACCGGGGGATCGAACCACGGTCCATCCAAGGCTAGCGCAGGCAAGGCAGGCACCTTACCTCTAGCGCCACCGCCCGGCCCCTGTAACTTTTAATCTAATTTTTAAATCTAATTTTGATTTTATTTCATTTTATCTTTGGGGTCACACCCAGTGGTGCTCAGGGTGACCCCTGGGGCCATGTCCAGTTGTGACCAGGACCATGTGATGCTGGGAACTGAACCCAGGCCACCTGCATGCCAAATTTGTGTTCTCCATCCTCTGAGTTTGCTTTTCTATTTCTACACAACCACAAATTTCTCTTGTCAACAGAAGAGCTGCAAATATCATTTGAACAGGAAAGACAGTCTTTCCTGGGGCTGAGCTGGCTTCCCCAGGGCAGGCTTTCTGTCTCGTGTCCACCGCCCACCTTTTTTCCGCAGCACAGTGGAAGATTTCATCTGTAGAAGTTGGCCTGCATGGAGCTGGAAGCTTCTAGCTTGAGGGTCTGTAGGGGATTGTTCCATCTCCCAGATCACCAGACCAAGAGACTGTTTTCATTCTGGAAACCCCTTCAAAATTGCAGACATTGCTCCTCTCTTTACAATCTTCTTTCTCTGTCACACTGGACTCTCTCTCCCTCGGGGACAGAAATATAAAATGGTCGCTGAGTCTTTGTCTCCCTACATTAACAATATCCCAAAAGGTAGGACTCTTGGGTCTACAAGCAACTGAGGCATCAGACGATTCTCAATGGCCCTTCTAGACCTCCAACACCTCCTTTAGAACAGCTCCCCCGAATTGCAGTTTCTGCAGCCACCCCAGTTGACCACCAGATCTCTGTGTCTTGTGGTCCTGGTGCTGCTGGCAGGGGACAGGAAGGGTAGAACATCCTACCCTTCATTTGCTGCCCATTGAGATCACTGGTATTGCCAGTTGCTCCTATGTGTTTGTGATTTAGCTTGATTCTGATTCTGTACAAATATATACAGGACATTAGGGTACATATTCTGCGCCCCCACTTCCTGACAGCAACCTCATCTCCTTCATTCCTCCAACACCAGTAGTAGTTTGGAGGCTGAGTCCCAGGATCCCTTCATGGATATGGGGATTTGAGGGTGTCCAGTCTCCCTTATTTCTTCTGGAAATTCTTTTAATTTTTCTAGGGGGGGGGGCACACCCAGTGATGCTCAGAGGTTACTCCTGACTATGCGCTCAGAAATCGCTCCTGGCTTGGGGGATCATGTGGGACCCCAAGGATCAAACCCAGGTCCGTCCTAGGTTAGCACGTGCAAGGCAAACGCCTCGCCGCTTGCAGCACCACTCTGGCCCCAATTCTTTTATTTATTTATTTATTTATTTTTACTTTATTCCAATACAATAGTTTGCAATAGTTGCTCATAATACAATTATTTCTGCCATTCCATGTTCCAACAACAACTCGCTATCTGTAAAATTCCCTCCACCATTGTCCCTGGATTCCCACCACCCCTAAACCTGCCCCTTTGACAAGCATGAAATAATTTACTTTATATTGCCTGTTTATAAATAAGCAGTAATAAAAAATTGTTTTTGATTTTTGGGTCACACCTGGCAGCGCTCAGGGGTTCCTCCCGGCTTTATGCTCAAAAATCGCCCCTGGCAGGCTCGGGGAACCATATGGGATGGCGGGATTTGAATCACGATCCTTCTGCATGCAAAGAAAATGCCCTACTTCCATGCTATCTCTCCGGTCCCCTTTTTTTGTTTTGTTGGTTTAATTTCAGTGGTCTTTCTACTACTTCGATACCTAATTTGGTGTGTTCCTTCTAGGAACATCCAGGAAACATCCAGGGATTCCAAAATGGATATGGCAGTGGCTATCAAGGCTAGTTACAGCTGCCAGGTATGGAAAGGCTGGCCCCTCCTCCAGAGAATGCCCTAGTTTTCAGCTGGTGTACCCATGATTTTTCGCAGCTTGGTTAACATCTTTCCAGAATAAACTGAATCCATGAAGTTGGCTCATGAGCAAACATGGCAGTGGTTGTAGGGCACGGATACAGTTTGGGGAATTCTTTTCTTTAAGTTTTGGGGCCATACCTGGTGGTGCTCAGGAGTTACTCCTTGCTCTATGTTGAGGGATCAGTCCTGGTAGAGCTTGGAGGATTCTATGATGGAACCCAGTCAACTTGCAAAGCAAGTGCCCCCCAATCTGTCCTATTTCTCAGACTCATCTTTTTTTTTGTTTGTTTTTGGGTCACACCCTGTGACACTCGGGGACTACTCCTGGCTATGCACTCAGAAACCACTCCTAGCTTGGGGGACCATATGGGCCGCTGGGGATCGAACCAAGGTCTGTCCTGGGTCAGCCGCGTGCAAGGCAAACGCCCTACCACTGCACTATTGCAATGGCACCATCTAGGAATTCTTGGTTAAACCTCGCAGGTGGTTCCCTGGTATCATTCCTTAGTTCCCCCCAATGTGGGTAGGGAGGGTACTTTGTGGGCTCACTGGCTGGACTGTGTCCCTCTGTCCTTGCCTAGAATTTGCAACTGGTTCCTGGCCACCACCTTTTCCTGGACATCTCCTCTGAAACCACTGGACAAAGGCCAGAGATTACCATCCCATTGGCCAGAGACCAAGATGAAAGTTGATGCTATGGAAAGAGGAGACTGGCTGTGGGGTGATAGTGGTGAAAGTTGGGAGCCTGAATGCTTGGTAGAGGCAGTAGTTCCTAGCATCATCCTGGGGGCTTGGGGTGGAATATGGAGCATGATCTCAAGCCAGTGGGGACAGTCAGCAGTTATTTACCAAGCACAGTATCTTCCAGGACCAACCTGAAGTACCTTATTCCTTTTTTAGTCATCACAATGACTCAGTGTATTATGAACTCCATTTTATAACTTGCTGAAGTTAGTTTAGGTACTAAGTCATGGTCATATGGCCAATAGTCTCAGCCATGCTTTACACTTAGGACTTTTATTTTTCTTTAACTTTATTTATTGATTGGATTTTGGGTCACACCCATAGGCACTCAGGGGGACCATATGAGATGCTGGGATTCGAACCACCATCCTTCTGCATGCAAGGCAAAGGCCTTACCTCCATGCTATCTCTCCAGCCCCGAGCCTATGTGTTTTAAAGTCTCTGTCATGTGTAACCCTCCCGTCTCTTCCTGGTACTACTGGTGGTTTATCTAATGGCTCCTGGTTGGGAATGTGAAAATTTAGCTGCTAGACTGCTAAGTTGCCATTATTTGGTCTCCCTTGTTTTGGGTGTCCAAGACCATAACTACAAGAGTGATTAAGATTGCTGTGTCTGGGCCTGGAGAGATAGCACAGTCGCATTTGCCTTGCAAGCAGCCGATCCAGGACCAAAGGTGGTTGGTTCGAATCCCAGTGTCCCATATGGTCCCCCGTGCCTGCCAGGAGCTATATCTGAGCAGACAGCCAGGAGTAACCTCTGAGCATCGCCAGGTATGGCCCAAAAACAAAAACAAAAACAAAAACAAAAAAAGATTGCTGTGTCTGTGATCCAAGTCCATCCTGAACATTCTACTTTTCCTGGACAAACTATAGATTGGTAGCTCACTTTCCTTTTTTTTGGGGGGGGGGGAGTTTCACATCCAGCAGTGCTCAGGGGTTCCTCCTGACTCTATGCTCAGAAATCGCTCCTGGCAGGCTCAGGGGGACCAAATGGGATGCCGGGATTCGAACCACCGTCCGTGTGCATGCAAGGTAAACACCCTACCTCCATGCTATCTCTCCGGCCCCACACTTTCCTTTCTTGGTTCTTTTGGAGTCTCACCTGGCAGTGCTCAGGAGTTACTTCTAACTCTGCATTCAGGAATTCCTCTTGGATGGGAAGCTGGTGATCAAACCTGGATTACCTACATGAAGACTAACATCCTTCCTGCTGTCCAATCTCTCCAGCCCCGACTTGTTTTTTTTTTTTTTTTTTTGGTTTTTGGGCCACACCCAGTGATGCTCAGGGGTTACTCCTGGATATGCGCCCAGAAGTCGCTCCTGGCTTGGGGGACCATATGGGATGCCGGGGGATTGAACCGAGGTCCGTCCTAGGCTAGCACTGGCAAGGCAGACACCTTTCCTCTAGCGCCACCACGCTGGCCCCCAACTTGTTTTTTCTTATTAATCATTGATTCCTTTCCTTTAATCTTTCCTTGAAGTAGAAAATAATCTGAAGATTTGATTTTCTGCCCAGATAAGAATACTTTCTGGCCAAGATTTAGAACATCAAGTGTTTTAGTCTGGCATGCAGCTGCTAGTTAGATTCCCACCAAAACATATGGTCCCCAAACCCTGCCAAGCCCCCAATTTTTTAAATTTTATTTTTCTTGGGTTTTGGGTCACACTTAGTGGTGCTCAAGGATTGTTCCCACTTTAGTGCTTAGGGTTTCATTTTGTGCTAGGGATCGCCTTCATATTTCTGGCTATTTTAGAGTTATTTCTCTAGCCTAAATAAGAACTTTTGGGGGGCCGGGAAGGTGGCGCTAGAGGTAAGGTGTCTACCTTGCAAGTGCTAGCGTAGGACGGACCGCGGTTCGATCCCCTGGTGTCCCATATGGTCCCCCCAAGCCAGGGGCGACCTCTGAGAGCATAGCCAGGAGTAACCCCTGAGCGTCAAATGGGTGTGGCCCAAAAACCAAAAAAAAAAAAAAAAAAAAAAAAAAGAACTTTTGGGCCTGGAGAGATAGCACAGCGGCGTTTGCCTTGCAAGCAGCCGATCCAGGACCAAAGGTGGTTGGTTCGAATCCCGGTGTCCCATATGGTCCCCCGTGCCTGCCAGGAGCTATTTCTGAGAAGATAGCCAGGAGTAACCCCTGAGCATCGCTGGGTGTGGCCCAAAAACCAAAAAAAAAAAAAAAAAAAAAAAAAGAACTTTTGTTTGGAGGCCACACCCAGTGGTGCTCACTGTTTATTCTGAGCTGTGTTTAGGGATTACTCCTGGTGGTGTTTGGGGGACCATATGTACTGGGGATTGAATCCAGGTTGACTGTATGCAAAGTAAGTGCCTTACCTGCTTGACTATCTCTCTAACCCAGGATTAGAATGCTTTAAAAAAAATAATTGTATAGGGGGCCGGAGAGATAGCATGGAGGTAAAGCGTTTGCCTTGCATGCAGACTGTTGGTTCGAATCCCGGCACCCCATATGGTCCCCTGAGCCTGCCTGAGCGTCAGGAGTGTGAGACTGCCGGGTGTGACCCCCCAAAAAAAAATAATAACAACAATTCTATAGAATACCCTGTCCCTTTAAAGAGGTGCAAAGCTGCTTTGAAATATATCAAATTTGGGCCCGGAGAGATAGCACAGCGGAGTTTGCCTTGCAAGCAGCCGATCCAGGACCAAAGGTGGTTGGTTCAAATCCCGGTGTCCCATATGGTCCCCCGTGCCTGCCAGGAGCTATTTCTGAGCAGACAGCCAGGAGTAACCCCTGAGCACTGCCGGGTGCTGGCCCCCCCCCCCAAATATATATATATATCAAATTTATATTTTGTAGCTTTCTGAAGCTCTCAAAGGAAGCTACACAGACATGCTCAGACAACTGGAAATTTGGTTTTTTGCTTGTCTGGGTTTTTGGGCCACACCCTGCAGTACCCAGAGGTTACTCCTGGCACTGGACTCAGAAATCACTCCAGGCAGTCAGAGATTAAACCCAGGTCAGTCCCGGGTCAGCTGCATGCAAGACAAATGCTCTTCCTGCTGTGCTATCGCTCTGGCCCCACAACTGGAAATTTGAAGTGGGGCTTAGAACCGACATTAGTCTAAGTAGAGGAAAGGCCTGTGGATTGGGGCCAGAGAGGATAGTACAGTGAGGAGGGTTTTTGCCTTGCATGTGAGTGACTCAAGTTCAATCCTCAGTATGCTATATGGTCCCGCAAACACTGCCAGGAATGATTCTTGAGTGCAAAGCCAGGAGCAACCCTTGAGCAAGCATTGCTGTGTGGCCTTCCCAAAAATAAAAAATGATGCTCAGAGGAACAGCGCCGGGGCATTGTCAAGCATGCGGTCTGAGTTCACATCCCTGTTGCTTCACATGTGCTACAAGCAGGAGCAGATTGTGCCTGGTTGCTCTGCTGTGACCCCTGACACTGCAGCCAGCTGTTACATGAGCACCACAAAAAGGGGTGCCAACTCCTGCAAGTACCACGTAGCCTAAACGCTAGTGCAGTGGATGAATGAGCATGTGGCAACCTGGGGTTCAACCCAGTGCACAAGAGTCACAGTGACAGATGCTGGGAACATGGGGGAGATGGCAGCAGGAATAAATCTGTTTATCAGTTATTAACATCTTTTTTGGGGGAAGGGATATAGAACCAGGCCCGAACTCACTCATCTTTTCCAGTGGTTCCAGGGAGGCAGAGAGGCAGCACCCAGAGGGGGAAATAAATAGGCTGGGGCCCAGGAAGAGGCAGTCATCAGGGCATGAGGGCCCAACATGGAGGTTCCCCCAGGTTCCAACTTTCTGTGCAGGTGGGGCGACATGTTTTTTTTTTTGTTTGTTTGTTTTGTTTTGTTTCTGGATCACACCCGGCAGCGCTCAGGGATTACTCTTGGTTCTACACTCAGAAATCGCTCCTGGCAGGCTTGGGGACCATATGGGATGCCGGGATTCAAACCACCGTCCTTCTGCATGCAAGGCAAACGCTATCTCTCTGGCCCCCAAGGGTGACATGCTCTTGAGCAGGATCTCTCATGCCTCTCCCTGCAGCTAGGAGCTGTAGGTCCAGTAGATGAGACCAACCTGAGTTCCTCCACAACCCAAGATTGTGCTATAGTCACCCATTCAGGACAATTATCACTACAGCTGAGTCCCTCAGCCATTAGCCAACCTCCCTCTCCATTCCAAAGGCCCTAGCAACTCATTTCCTGTGGCTTTGCATTTCTGACTGGTCATTTCTTCCAAGTCAGGATTGTATGAATGGTCTAACAGCCCTTTCAGTTAACATGTTATGACCATCTTGTGTTGCCAAACTAATCCGAATATTATTTTATTCTGAGACCACACACAGCAGTGCTCAGACTTGCTACTGGTCCTGCACTTAATGATCAGTCCTGATGGGCTCCAGGGCTCATATGGGGTTCTGGAAATGAAACCTAGGTCAGCTACATGCAAGGCAAACATCTGCTATAAAATTTCTTTAACCAAAAAACAAAACAAAACAAAAACAAGGGGCTGGAGTGGTGATGCAAGCGGTAAGGCATCTGCCTTGCCTTCACTCGCCTTGGATAGATGGAGGTTCGATCCCCCAGCGTCCCATATGGTTTCTCAAGCCAGGTGCGATTTCTGAGAACATAGCCAGGAGTAAACTGAGTGTTACTGGTTGTGGCCCAAAAAACAAACCAAACCAAAACAAAATTTCTTTAACCTCACATTAGTCATTTTTGGGGTGATGCTCCAGGAATCACTCCTGGGTCGACTGCATGCAAGACAAACACCCTACTGGTCATTCTACTGCTTTCACCTCATTTTCATAATGCTTACACTTGATCTTAGCCAAAAGGCTTAAAAAAGATTGATACTTTTGTCTTTTTTTTTTTTGATCTTTGGGTCACACCTGGCAGCACTCAGGGGCTACTCCTGGCTCTATGCTCAGAAATCACCCCTGGCAGGCTTGGAGAACCATATGGGCTGCTGGGATTCGAACCACTGTTCTTCTGCATGCAAGGCAAATGCCCTACCTCCATGCCATCTGTCTGGTGCACTTTTGTCATTTCTTTTTGGTTTTTGGGCCACACCCGGCGTTGCTCAGGGGTTACTCCTGGCTGTCTGCTCAGAAATAGCTCCTGGCAGGCACGGGGGACCATATGGGACACTGGGATTCGAACCAACCACCTTTGGTCCTGGATCGGCTGCTTGCAAGGCAAACGCCGCTGTGCTCTCTCCGGGCCCACTTTTGTCATTTCTAATGCTGGGCACTATTCCACTATATGGATGGGCATGTCTTCTTTATTTATGTATTTATTTACTTATTCATTTTTGAGCTGATGTGTTGGGCCGCAGGGTTGTGCCACTTGTGGTTATCACAAACAGTGCCACGGTGTTGTGTCTTTCTTGTAGTTTTAGTGCGGTGAGGTCTTGGCTTCTCTGGGGTACGTTTCTATTTAGGTCTGGAATGATAGGATCTATGAAAACTATCTGAGGAACTGCTAGGGGTCATTGGGCCAGGTTGGGAAGGGCCAACGCCCCTGGAATATCGTAGGAAATGTGTGCACATGAATGCATGTTACCCCACATGCATTGCTCTGGAGGTTAGGGCCATAGCTGTCCATCTCCCCCCCAGTTCAGATCTCTGCAACCCGAAGAAAGTCTCAGTGCCATCCTTTTCTCATGCAGTTCTTGAGGTCCTTGGCGTCCCTTGAGGTCACATCTTTTTTAGTTATACCTCTAACACTGGGGCCTGCAGCCACTCATTACTCCTGGCAGAAAGTCGTTAGTGACCCACAGAGCCAGCAATTTTACAGAAGAGAAAACAGGATGGTTTAATTTGTAGAGGCAAGCTCCATCCATGGGTTCTGATTACAGTGCTCCACATGCAATTTACATTTGCTTCTTGGTACTCAAACGGCCCCCCCGCCACCTCCCCACGACAGCACACCCAGAATTATTCCTGGTAACCTTTGCAATGTGTCAGCCAACAGTTGTCTCTCGGCCTTTCTCTAAGGTCTGTAAACAGGGCTGACCTAGACCGCACGCCCTCCCGCCTGTCCTGGATGATCCCAAAGGCACTTGAGAAGTGGGCGGTGTCTTGGGCCCTGGTTTGCCACGTCTGGCCCCAATCTGCTCTGGAGTGCTTATCTGCAGGAGGTCTGGGACCCACTGGTCCTTTGTCACTCGGTAAACTCAAAACCAACCCGCTTCCTTTGCTCACCCAGACCTTCCTAAATGTTCAGAATGAAAGTATAGTATCTGCATAAAGAATTACAAAAATGTCAACTAGAAATGTAACAGGTAAAAGAGACGGGAGGTCTGGGCTCAGGAGACCAGGCATTTAACTGCAAGTGGCAAGGAGGTCTGACTGACTGCTTTTTCCCAGGACAAATTTGTGCATAATCTTACGTTACGTGGTTTCCCCTTTTCTCTGACCTTCCCAAGAGACCCAGAAGAAAATCTGAAACGTCTAAAGGCAGCTGCCCCCAGTATGTTCCCCACATTGCCTCCAGGTTCTGACCACAGTAGGCAGGGCTGCCGCTTTATTTTCAGAGGCTCCGGCTCAAACAACGAATGGTACAAAGTGAAGCGCTCCTCCAGGTTGCCGATCCAGCCAGGCCCCACTTGGTCTTCAGAAAATAGAGGTCTGCAGCTCCTTCTTGAACATGCCTTCGAAGTGGAGGTCTCTGGCCATGAGCTCCTCTTCAACGTCATCGAGTGCCCACTGGTGGTCGGTCAGCTCCAAGGCCTCCCATTCTGTCTGCAAGGAAGGGGGTCCGGGTGGGGGAGGGCAGTTACCCCGCAGCAGCTCTGGGGCGGGAGCTAGAATGGCCCTAGGCGTGGCAGGCTGTTCAACCCCCATTACAGACATACGGAATGGGGCGAAGGAAGGTCAGCTACTATGGCCAAGCTCAGGGGAGTTGATACTGAATCCTGCTTCTCAAATACTCTCTGAATGCTGACTATGGCATAAAAATGCTCCATGAAATTCAATAGGAACCGCACAGTTGAGCTCTGCTGAACCCCCAGATTTTACTCTAAGATCAGCCTATCATTTTCTGGGGGGAATAAAAAGCCTTTGACTTTTGGTAGAAGGGGGTGGGGAGTCACCTCTGGTGGTGCTTGGGGGGGCCAGGAGAGGCCACAGAGGAAAGCTGAGGCACCACATACAGCTTGTGATTTTACTCTTGGAGTTGTCTCCCTGGCCCAATCAACAGGCAGATGGGGGAGGTTTCTCAGGCGGGGCTTAGTGGACTTCCCAGTCACCCAGTTAAGGCCCAGAGACAGGGGCCACTGAGGTACCAGGCCCTATGGGCAGGGACTACCTGGGTAACCCCTTGTACTTCCAGGACTTGCAGATGGATCCCAGTATAAGGGCTTGGGAACAGTAAGCTACTGAATTCCCTGGGGTCCCATTATTGAGGGTTTCTTGTTTGCCTTTATTTTGGGGCCACACAAGCATGCTCAAAGCTTACTTTTGTGTTCAGGAATCAAACCTGGCAGGGTGCAGGGGACCATATGGCACGCCAGGGATTGAACCTGGGCAAGCTCCACACAAGGCAAGCACCTTCCCTGATTTACTAACTTTAATATTTACTTCTTCTTCTTCTTTTTTTCTTTTGGTTTTTGGGTCACACCCGGCAGTGCTCAGGGGTTACTCTTGGCTCTATGCTCAGAAATCGCCCCTGGCAGACACAGGGGACCATATGGGATGCCGGGATTCGAACCACCATCCTTCTGCATGAAAGGCAAATGCTTACCTCCATGCTATCTCTCCGGCCCCAAATACTTACTTCTTAAAATGAAATTTGTACATATTTCTAGAGGATTCAATTATGTTAATTATGACTGTTGGAGCCAAAGAGATAGTACAGCAGAAAGGACACTTGCGGGGCTGGAGAGATAGCATGGAGGTGAGGCGTTTGCCTTTCATACAGAAGGACAGTGGTTCGAATCCTGGCATCCCATATGGTCCCCCGAGCATGCCAGGAGCGATTTCTGAGCATAGAGCCAGAAGTAACCCCTGAGCACTGCTGGATGTGACCCCATCCAAAACCAAAACCAAAACAAAACAAAATCTTAAAAAAAAAAAATAGGGGGGCCGGGTGGTGGCGCTAGAGGTAAGGTGCCTGCCTTGCCTGCGGTAGCCTTGGATGGACCGAGGTTCGATCCCCCGGTGTCCCATATGGTCCCCTAAGCCAGGAGCGACTTCTGAGCGCATAGCCAGGAGTAACCCCTGAGCATCACCGGGTGTGGCCCAAAAACAAAAAAACAAAACAAAACAAAACAAAAAAAATAGGGGCCAGAGAGAAATCAAGGAAGTAAGGCATTTGCCTTTCATGCAGAATGCCATTGGTTCAAATCCTGGCATCCCATATGGTCCCCCGAGCCTGCCAGGAGTGATTTCTGAGCGTGAAGTCAGGAGTAACCCCTGAGCGCTGCTGGGTGTGACCCAAACACCAAAAATAAATAAATAAATAAATAAATAAACAAATAAATAGAAAGGCTACTTGCCTTGCACGTAATTGATCTGGTTCTAAAACCAGAACCTCATATGGTCTCCTGAGCCCGCCCACAGTGATCCTTGAGAGCAGAGCCAGGAGTAAACTCTGAGAATTGTCCAGGGTGGCTCCCCAGAAAAACAAACAAAATATTATAAACGCTTACTTGGTGCCTTTGATCAAATTGCCTTTTTTGTAGGGGTGCTCCCAAATGGTGCTCAGGAAACCCTAGGCCACTACTGGTGGTTCTTGGCCAACAGGTCAAAGCTGGGCCGAAGGAGAGAGTGCTCTCGGGCTCTGCTGTGGGAGGATTACCTGGGTCGCCTTGTGATGTTCAGGGTCCTCCAGATCACCTCTCCTGGTGCTAGCTAGTACCAGGTGCTTCCAGCAATGCTCAGGAAGGCCACTTCACAGAGTGCCAAGTCCTGATATAGAGCCAGAGCAAGCCCCAGGCCAGGCCTGCACCCTAAGCCCCATGCTCTTTACCAACCCCAATCAGATCATTCAAACAGCTTCACTTGAGTGTGAGTGAAACTGGCAATGAAAAGCATTAAGAACAACAACTGCACTGATTTCTGAGACACAGAGGTCGGAATGTGGGCTACTCCTTTCCATACCAGACCTTAGTGAGCCCAGGAAATGAAGTGGGGGGCGCTGTACCTTGAAAGCTTTGTTGGTGTCTGCGGGCAAGGCCATGGCGGCCCCAGTCATCTGCTCCTGCATCATCCGGGATTGGTCAGCGGCTAGAGAGAAAGACACAATCTGAGCACAGGGTGTAGCAAGCACAGGCCCACCCCCACTAAGATTGAGTCTCAAAGGGGTCCTGTGTATGGGGCACTAGTTCTGGGACTGAAGGGAGTCACTTGGTCTCTCCTAAGAAAAGGGTATGAGAATCGGAGAGAGATCACAAGGAAAACAGCGGTCAGATGGACTTCATGATCATTTCTTTACTGGTGGGTCATACCGACAGCATTCAGTGCCCCTTCCCAGTTCTGTGCTGAGGTTGAGGGCTTTTTCTGAGGCACCAGGGATCCAACTCCAGCACACAAACCCGTTCTTAGTCCCTGAGCTATCTCCTCTCTTGGCGCAACTTTGCATTCACAGGCAACATACCCCCTAGCAGCTACGGAGCAGGGCTCCTTCCACTCTCTCTTGGTCACCTGTTGGGGGAGATTAAGACCCTGCTTCAGAGAGCAGGGTGAATGAGCCAGGGGTGCTGCTGACAAGATCCCTTGTGTGAGGATATCAGACAATGGGGAACTAAATACTGTGCCCGTGACTGCCAGGGACTAATCTATTGGTACTTAAGGAATGACACTTCACGATGCTGACAAGTAGCATGCCCTGCACCATGCTTCTGGCCCTGGCGTGGTGAAATTATCTTAGTCTCAATCTACTTGTCACTCGAGATGGGCTTTAAACTCACCATTATCCTGGCCGAGAATCAGGGAGTAAATGCTCCGGAGCCCAAAGACATTGAGAAAGTACCAGGATGCAGAACTCACCCTGTGAAGCAAGGGTAAAATAAGTTGGGCACTTCAGAAATGCCTGTACTCACTTTTGATTCATTCATTTACTCATTTTTGGGCCACACTTGAAAATGTTCAGGGGATACTCCTGGCTCTGAGCTCCGGGATCACTCCTGGCAGAGCTCTGGGGTCCATACTAGGTGATAAAGATCGAACCCACGTCAGCTGCATCCTACCAATTATACCAGGCCCCCAAATTCACTTTTCTACCACCTCGAGCACTTCTGCACAGACTGAATCCACACTTTGACCTCACCCCTGGACTGACTGCACACAGTACAGGAGGAGCCAATCCAGCTAATCCTCACAGTTTGAGTATGTCAACAAGCTTTAGGGGGCACTGCTGGTCTAGCCCTGCTGCCTTGTGCATCGCTGGTCCTGATTTGATCCCTGGCACTACATAGGGTCCCCTCAGCACCACCAGGAATGAACCCTAAGTATAAAGCTAGGAGTAAGCCTCGCACTCTTCTGGGCATGGTTCAGAAACCAAACTATATAAACAAAGCAAAAACAAAAAAAAAAAAAGGGAGAAAGGGAAAAAAAACAGTATTCTCACCATGATGCATCCAATGTGAGAAGTTCAATTCCTTGCTGTAGCATAGGCTTAAAACGAAGTGTCAGAGGAAATGGAACCTTGGCTGCAGAAAAAAAAATGACATGTTCAGTTGGAGCTTGTTTATGTTTAGAACAGATGAAGCTTGAATGTAAATAGTCTGTCTGAAGGGGTGGGAAGTCTGTGCCACACAGTTTGAAAAATGACTTTCACAAGGAGGAGGATATTGGTGGCAATTTCCGAAGAAATAACATTCAAATGTTCCTCAGCTACACTTCGCTGAACAATACCCACTTTTCTATTGCTATAGAAGCAAGGATTCAGCAGAGCTGTGACCCAAAATCTGAAAAGAAGCTTGCCCTTTAATTCCTTAACCACCAAGGGAAAGAGAGCCACACAAAGAACAACACTGCAGGGGGCCAGAGAGATAGTACAGAGGGTATGAGCATCCCCAAGCACTGTCAGGAATGATTCCAAAGTGCAGAGCCAAGAATAACCCTAGCACCACCAGGTATGACCCAGAAACAAACAAAGATAAAAGTAACATTGCGTAGAAAGCGACCTGACTCCAACAACTTAGAACAAAAAGGCTACCCAACACTTAGAAAATGCAGAAGTGAGGGCCCCAAGTGATAGCACAATGGTAGAGCATTTGCCTTGCACGTGGGTGACCTAGGACGGACCTCAGTTTGATCCCCAGTGTCCCATATGGTCCCCCAAGCCAGGAACAATTTCTGAGCGCAGAGCCAGGAGTAACCCCTGAGCGTCACTGGGTGTGACCCCAAAACAAAAGAAAACAAAACAAAAAATAAAGAAGTGTAACTAGTATATCCTTTGCCACCCTGGATCTTTAACTCCAGAGCTGGTTCTTATAGAAGTTGACAACCGGGCCCGGAGAGATAGCACAGCGGCGTTTGCCTTGCAAGCAGCCGATCCAGGACCAAAGGTGGTTGGTTCAAATCCTGCTGTCCCATATGGTCCCCCTTGCCTGCCAGGAGCTATTTCTGGGCAGACAGCCAGAAGTAACCCCTGAGCATCGCTGGGTGTGGCCCAAAAACCAAAAAAAAAAAAAAAAAAAAAAAAAAAAGAAGTTGACAACCACTTGCTGGGGGAATCCCACACCCCCAGAAAAACACAGCACCATTATGAACTTACTATCATCACTTTGTGACAGGAGCCATCATCACATTTGTATTCAAAGAATAGTAACCGTGTCCCCTATAGAGCAGAGGGCCTGAAGGAAGGTCATGGGCGAGAGGACGGGTGACATAAACCAAAGTTGTGTGAACTGTGACTTACTTGTGACAAAGCCCGAAAAAGTCATGTTGATCCAGCCGCCGATGAGGATCATGGGGAGGACATTTGTGACATTACCTTTCATCATGTCCGTGAGCATGGTGGGGTCTAAGACAGAAGCACAAGGGTCATGACATTTCACGGTGTGCCTCCTGGTTTTCGATTTACCTGAAGTTGACTTGCTGATTAAAGAAAGGCAAGTGCATTGTAAAACATTCATGGACTCAGACGTGGATAGTTGAAGCCCCTCTTGGTCAAGGCCTGTTTTACCAGTGCTATCTTCCAACTGATACATAAAGAGAAACTGCTTGCTTATGGCTCTGCTTACTTTTTAATAGGGGCCAGCAGAGCTTGGCTGGGGAAGGATATGTGGTGCCAAGGATCACACTCAGGGCCATGCTCATACAGGTGAGCCCCTGGGCCTGTGGTCTGCATACCAAGGGGTCTCTCGCTCTCCAGTGCTTACAAATGAGCCCTGGCCCTTGACAGTGCTTACATATTTCTGTAAGATGAACTTTTAGAAAAATTTTTCTTTTTTAGAAGAATTTCTTGGTCAAAGGATTTGAACATCTAAAATGGAAAGTGGGCCAGGAATGCATGTTAGTGGCAAATGTTATGCTCTGTATTTATGAGACCCAGTCCCTTTTTTGGCACGGAAACATGCACATAAATCAAAAAAACGCAAAGTGGAAAGATCCCACCAGATTCTCCTTCAACAGCGGTAGTAGCTGTGGCCAAGTTTTTCAACTTTTGCCAATAGTACGCTACAAAGAACATCTCATCGTGGGGCTGGAGAAACAGCACAGTGGGTAGGGCACTTGCTTTGCACACAGCCAACCTGGGTTTGATTCCCAATATCCCATCTAGTCTCCTGAGCATCTCCAGGAGTGGTTCCAGAATGCAGAGCCGGGAGGAACCCCTGAGCATCACCAGGTGTGGCCAAAAAACCAGGAAGAAAACAAAACAAAACAAAACAAAACAAAAGATCTTGTCTTAATATGAATACCACAGATTTAAGAATAATTTTAAGAGGCCGGGGCGGTGGCGCTAGAGGTAAGGTGTCTGCCTTGCCAGCGCTAGCCTAGGACAGACCTCGGTTCGATCCCCTGGCGTCCCATATAGTCCCCCAAGCCAGGAGTGACTTTTGAGTGCATAGCCAGGAGTAACCCCTGAGCATCACCGGGTGTCACCCCCCAAAAAAAATAATTTTAAATTTATTTTATTATTATTTTGGATTTTTAAATGGAGACTGTGATTTACAATGCTACTAATTATGGTTTTTCATGCACAAATTCCAACCCCATACCCATCATCCTGATTCAAGGTCCCCAAGTTCCCTCTTGACTAAGTGCTCCTCCCCAACTCAATTATGTGGACCAGTTCTCCCATTTATGTTGCCTTTGGTCCTTCGTTGCTACCTCACTGTGTATCTAAGTCTCACCTAAGAGGTCATTCTATATCTGTCTCTTCCCTTCAGACTGACTTCACTCAGCACAATCTCTAGTTCCAACTATGTTGCGTGCCACACATTTCTATCATCTTTTCATATGTATACGGGCCTTTCTTTTAGATTTTCTACATGATCCACTAAAATAATATATAGTACCCTGTCTGCATTTGAAATAGTTGGTTTTAATCAAAGGAATGAACATTTAAATGAGGGTCAGGACACACAGAATAAGAGGTTTTTCTGTTCCACTGGCCTGGAGCCTGTGGGAAGGAACCAGGGTCTGTCAGGGTAGGAAAGGCTGGTCACAGGGAGTTCCACAGAAATAGCCAGACCCTCCCTCACTCAGACAGAGAATGGGGTGCAGGCCTTGTGTGGTCGCTGGGTATTAGACATTTCTGCTGAGATCCGAGGCCATTCCAGTGGAGTCTGAGGACATTTCCCTCGTACCCTGACTATCAAGCCAGGATATTTGAGCTTGTTTTTTGTATGTTTTGTGTTGGGGTCACACCTGCAGTGCTCAGGGTTTACTCCGGCCCTGTGCTCAGGGATCTTTTCTGAATATATAGTGCTGGGGATCAAACCCAGGACAGAGATGTTCAAGGCAAACTCTCTACCTGCTGTGCTATCACTCTGATCCCTATTTGAGTTTTTAAAACATGGAATTTTTCACAAATTTGTGTGTCCTTCTTGCACAAGGGGCTATGCTAATCTTCTCTGTATCATTCCAACATTAGTATATGTGCTGCCGAAGTGAGCACTCTGTTCGAGTTTTCTAAAAATCTACTTTATATAGTGGGGTTCCAGAAGACTTAGTTACAATATAAAAAAAAGAGAATCCCACTGTTTCATAGATCCCAGTCCAAGAATATCTTTCAGAGACTATTGTTTTCTCTAGGCTGACATTTAAATCAGAGGCCTCCTCTGCTCAGACCCCCCTGGCCTCAATCTATTAACTCATGCTACAAATGAGCCAGATTACAGCGGGAATCAACCTACCAGTCATAGGAGAAGGAGGAACTACCTTCCGTTTGGTTTTTTTGAAAAATCCATCCTCTGGGTTGTTGAAGTAGTATTTTCTGGTCAAGAAAGACTAGTGGAGAAACAGAGCTTTTTTAAGTCTGAAAATCATGACAGCGTAACATCAAGCTATCACCCCAAAGGTTCTTGGAATGGGCTGTTGTACTGAGGCAGCAGCCAATTTGGCAGGGGCCAGGACACCTTAGCTGGGTCACATTTAAAAACAATCTGCAGGATGGGTGAGAGTACAGTGACAGCGACACCAGCCAGGCCGCAGCTGACAGTTCCCCGCCAACTCCAGTGCCCTGAACAAACACAGACTGTGGCGCTCTGGAAAACAGAGAAAAAAAGAGTACCTGTTTGGGGATGTATTTTCCATTTTCCCTGAGGACTCTGCTCCGAATGAGGACTTGACTGAAAAACACAACAGAGACAAAGGGATTTTGAAAAGCGTAACGCGAGAAGGTAAGAGAATTCGAAGACCCATTCAAACATGAGAGGCCTGTTTGGCAGCACTCCTAGGCAGAAACTTTTCAAAATCTAAGTGTTCTGGGAGGAGGGAGACAATATGTAAAGCATGGGGGAGGCCCAGGCTCAATCTCTCATTTTGCAAGGATCCTGAGCACCAAATTGGGAGCATGGTTCCGAGTATTACATCCCCCGATGTAATACTACCCAATATTGCATTTATCCTAATAAACGAGTCTTTTAGAGTCTTTATGTTTTAAATGACCATGTTTCTCAACAGAGATTTCTTTCATTTGTTTTTGGGCCATAACCAGTGGTACTTGGGTTTTACTTCTGGCTCTGTTCTCGGGGATCACTCTTGGGGTGCCAGAACTTGAACTTGGGGAAGCCACGTGAATGGCAAGTGCCCCACGTTAATTGTACCATTACTCTGGCCCTACAACAGAGATTTCTGAAGCACATACATTTGGGACTTTGTTTCTGAACCACAACCAGCAGTGCTCAGGGCTTACTCCTGGCTCTGCACTCAGGAAGCACTCCAGGTGGTGCTCAGGGGATCATATGGGATGTCAAGGATCAAACCTGGGTTGGTTATGTGCAAGGCAAGTGCCCTAATCATTGTATTATCACTCCAGCCCCATATCTGGGATACTGGTATACCCAGTCTTTTTTTTATACTGTAATAAATTAAGGAACTTCCTTTGAGTATGAGGTAGATATTGAATGCTACTCAGAAATCTTGGAGAAGGGAAAAGGATAATTAAATGTTGCAGGAAAATACAGAATTAAGTACAGGATTCGAGAGGGCTGTACTCTCGTATCAGGATTAGACAACAAAGAGAAACCAGGTTCAGAGTGCTTTCAGCTTTTAGGAAACATCTGTTGAATTAGTTAATTATTTGGCAATAGTTGTCAGTTACTAGAGATCACATAGAGGATAGAGAGATGGATCAATGGTTTGAGCATATGCTTGGTATGTGAGAACCCTGGGCTTGATATCCAGCACTACAAGGTCTCTTGAGCATCACTGGGAGCAGCCCTTGAGTTCAGAGCCAAGAGTAGTCCTTTAAATCTCAATCACTAAGGGCCGAAGAGATAGCACAGCAGTAGGGCATTTGCCTTGTGCGCAGCTGACCCGGGATGAACTGGGTTTGATTCTCAGCATCCCATATGCCACCCCACCCCAAGCCTGCCAGGAGCCCCCAAGCCTGCCAGGAGTGATTTCTGAGCGCAGAGCTAGGAATAACCCTTGAGCGCCACCAGGTGTGGCCCAAACCTAAAAAAACAAAACACAAAACACCCCACCCCAAAAAATCCTCAGAGAGAGATAAACACAGAATAGTCTCATCTATGGGTTTTAAGAAAAATAGACATTATTGTAATAATGCCCAGAGACAACAGAGATGAGGTCTGGAAGGACTAGCTCACGATATGAAGCTCACCACAAAGAGTGGTGAGTGTAGTTAGAGAAATAACTACACTGACAATTATCGTAAAAATGTGAATGAGTGAGGGAAGTAGAAAGCCTGTCTGGAGTACAGGAGAGGGTGGGGTGGGAGGAGGGAGATTTGGGACATTGATGATGGGAATGCACTGGTGAAGGGGGCGTGTTCTTTATGTGACTGAAACCCAACTACAGTCATGTCTGTAATCAAGGTGCTTAAATAAAGATATTAAAAAAAAAGTGCAGGGCCGGGTAGGTGGCGCTGGAGGTAAGGTGTCTGCCTTGCAAGCGCTAGCCAAGGAAGGACCGCGGTTCGATCCCCCGGCGTCCCATATGGTCCCTCCAAGCCAGGGGTGATTTCTGAGCACATAGCCAGGAGTAACCCCTGAGCGTCAAACGGGTGTGGCCCAAAAACCCAAAAAAAAAAAAAAAAATGTTTTGGGGCCGGGAAGGTGGCGCTAGAGGTAAGGTGTCTGCCTTACAAGCGCTAGCGTAGGACGGACCGCGGTTCGATCCCCCGGCGTCCCATATGGTCTCCCCAAGCCAGGGGCGATTTCTGAGCTCATAGCCAGGAGTAACCCCTGAGCGTCAAACGGGTGTGGCCCAAAAACCAAAAAAAAAAAAAAAAAAAAAAAAAAAAGTGCCATCTCTAATAATAAAGTAGTCCCTTAGCACTACCAGGTGTGGCCCAAAAATCCAAAGTGGGGGCCCGGAGAGATAGCACAGTGGCATTTGTCTTGCAAGCAGCCGATCCAGGACCAAAGGTGGTTGGTTCAAATCCCGGTGTCCCATATGGTCCCCCGTGCCTGCCAGGAGCTATTTCTGAGCAGACAGCCAGGAGTAACACTGAGCGCCGCTGGGTGTGGCCCAAAAACCAAACCCCCCCCCCCAAAAAAAAATCCAAAGGGGGAGGCTGGAGTGATAGCACAGTGGGTAGGGTGATCTGGGTTAGACCCCTGGCATCCCATATGGTCCCTGAGCCTGCCAGGAGCGATTCTTGAGTGCAGAGCCAGAAGTAACCTCTGAGCACTACCAGGTGTGGCCCCAAAACAAAACAAACAAAAATTAAAAGGGGGAACATTAGTGCTGTGATGCTAATATACAAACACTCCAGAAATCAAAAGCATTTCTTGATTCAGTCAGACTCTTGAAAAGAAAAAGAACACAGGATAATGTACTCAGGCTGTGAAGGCAGCTCGAAGGGCTGGAACGTGGTTGGCTGGCAAAGCCTCAGGTTCCAATCCTACATGGTCGCCCAAGTACCACACTGGGAGTAAACCTACCCAACCCCCTAGAAAAATAAAACACAAAACATTCTAAGGTTGGAGATGGGTTTAAGTCCTGACTGCCACTTAGCAGCTATGTAATTGTGGGCAAACCATTAAAATTCCTTTTGCCTCTTCACATTCTGTACAATGAAGGACTGTTCCCTCACAGGGCTAACGTGCAGTGAGGGATAAAGATCTGCAAAGGCAAAGATCTGCAGGATTAGATGGGAAGTGCGACTGCTGTGGCGTGGGGAGGGCAGAGGGGTGGATTCTGAGTGCCCAAAGTAGAGGGTGTTTTCACTGAGTCAGAAAGCCAAGATTTTTGAGAAGGCTCTAAAGAGAGGACAATTTAATAGTAAACTAGTATTTGTATGAGTGCGTGTGTGGGTGCAAGGTTGCTTACCCATTATACTATTTCTCTAGCCAAAGAATTTCATATTCTCAAAGATATTTGTTTATATCCTTTCCAAAGAGTTAGTGTATTTTTTAAGCTTTAAGACATCTTAAACAAAATATACATATTGGGGCTGGTGCAATAGCACAGTGGGTAGGGTCCTTGTCTTGCATGTAGCTGATTCAGGGTTGGATCCCTGGAGCCCTATATGGTCCCCTAACCACTTCTAAGAGTGATTGCTGAGCATCACTGGTGTGGCTCAAAAACCAAAACCAAAGCCAAAACAAATACAAAATCTACATATTATTCCCAAATGTGGTCTTGAACATTTTATTCAGGCACAATCATTAAAAAAATTTTTTTTAAGGGCTGGAGAGATTAGCACAGCAGTAGGACATTTACTTTGCATGCGACCGACCTGGGAGGAACACATTTCGATTCCCGGCATCTCATATGGTTCCCCCAGCCTACCGGGGTTGATTGAGTATCGAAGCCAGGAGTAGCCCCTGAGTGCAGCTGGGTGTGGCCCCCAAACCAACCAACCAACCAATCAATAAAGTTTAAAAAAATATTTTTTTTAAAGTCTGATAAGTTTTAAGACAATGACACTTTTAGAAGAAATCCAATGTCCCATGTGGTAATCTTTCTTTTTATTTTTTTGTTTTGTGTTTGGGTCACACCCGGCAGCGCTCAGGGGTTACTCCTGGCTCTGCACTCAGAAATTGCTCCTGGCAGGCTCAAGGGACCATATGGGATGCCAGGATTCGAACCACCACCCTTCTGCATGCAAGGCAAATGCCTTACTTCCATGCTATCTCTCCGGCCCTGGTGATCTTTCATGCTACTGAAAACACACAACTAAACCATCAACTAAAACACCATGGTTTTTAACAACTAAAAACCATCTCTTGCTTTGGATTTGTCCCAGCTGAGAATTTCCTGCACAGGATCCCACCCACACAAGGACTGGGCTGACACAGTCACAGCATGTCAGAAATGATAGGTGAGGTTGAGTTTTCATAGTAACAATGACTATTCTTCATGTACTACTGCCCCCAAGGGGGCCTTTACAGAAATCTGTGGAAACAGGGCTGGAGTAGTGAAGCAAGCGGTAGAGCATCTGCCTTGCCTGTGCCAGCCTAGGACAGACCATGGTTCGATACCCTGGCGTCCCATATAGTCCCCTGAGCCAAGAGCGATTTCTGAGAGCATAGCCAGGAGTAACCTCTGAGTGTCACCGGGTGTGGCCCAAAAACTAAAAACCAAAAAAAAAAAAAAAAAAAAAAAAGAGAGAGAGAGAAAGAAAGAAATCTGTGGAAGGATTGTATAGTCAAACTGATGGAAAGAGAATGGAGCTGGAGTGACAGTATAGCCGGTAGTGCTTGACTTGCAAATGGCCAACCCGGGTTTGATCCCTGGCATCCCATATGGTTCTTCACCTGAGCACCACCAGGAGTGATTTCTGAGTGCAGAGCTGAGAGCAACCCCTGAGCATTACTGGGTGTGGCCCCAAAACAAAACAAAACAAAACAGAAAAACCAAAGTAATGGGAAGTAGAGGAATGAGAACACCTAACTTTCATTCCTCAGGTACCTGGTAGGGGATACCAAGGATTTTCTGGTGCTGGCTACAGATAGAATACAAATACTAGGTAAAGCATCTGCCTGGCAAGTACGAGCCTAGGACAGACTGCAGTTTGATCCCCCGGCATCCCATATGGTCCCCCAAACCAGGATCGATTTATGAGCGCAGAGTCATGAGTAACCCCTGAGCATCACTGGGTGTGGCCCAAAAGCCAATAAAAGACAAAAACAAAAAACCAAGTGTCCACTGCATGGCAGTGCGAAGAGCTCTGACTTGGAAAGCAGAGTGAAGCCCTGCCTGTCGCTATGTGTGACCAAGAAACTTATAGGGACAAGAATCCCACCTCAAACAGAAAAGTTTTAAATTCCATTTAAATACAATATTCTTTTTTGGTGGTGCTGGGAATTGAATTTAGGACCTCCCAAATGCTAGGCATGCTGTCTCCCCTTTGAGCAACATTTCAAGTTAGATAAATAATATTTAGTGAAAAATGATTTCACGCTTTAGGCAATGAAGTAAGTGCTGATGAAAGCGAGTGGAACCAACCAAGTTTGGCAGTTGGTGAGTAAAAAAAAAAAAAAAAGTTTTTTTTTAAGATGAGGGGAAGAACAGGTTTATAAGGTAGAGCAGGAGGAACCAGTATTGCACAGGAAAGGTTACATCTCTCTTAAGCCAGGGCCTGTCATTAATTTAATTTTTTTCTGTCATTAATTTTATTAAAATGTGTGTTTTGGGAATGAGACCTCCCTATGGTCCGGGGAGGCCTGGCACTTCCTAACTCAAACTGGTTTTGAATCTGGAGAAGAAAGGTAGGAGTGTTAATTCATGGCAACTCATATGGGTTAGACAAACTCCTCAGTAAGAATGCAGGATGATAGTGTTCATTTAGAAGGAAAGTATGGGATACTTCCAACTAACAGATTAAGTGCTTGCCTCTCAGGGGTTTGAATATGGCCATGCTCAAAGTTAAACTCTAGACTGTATGGGGGATATGAACAAGAAATTGAGATAGGTAAGACAGTTTTATGGATTTTTTTCGTATTCATGCTTTTTTTTTTTAAATAAAAAAGTTAAACATGGAAGAGTTGGGGGGGGTTCAGAGAGAAGTCCTGGAGGAAGGTAAAAGACCAAGCTACCAGTAGTAACCTACGGAGTTGGGTCATTGCCTAAGTCCCCAAGAGAACCATCCACCCATCCAAAAATGCAATCTCCAAGTGGGGTTCTCATGGGGGAACACCCTAATCATCGCCCCCCATTCCCCGTGGAACCCAGATCGCTGGGGCAGGGTGGGCAAGGGTGGGCAGCCTGCAATGTCCCTATTGGCTCAACCAAGGTCATGGATGGGAAGCTGATCATGGGGGGGGGGCTGGCAGAGCTCACTGACCTGTCAGACACTTGCTCCTGGGTGAGCTTCTTATCGCTCTGCAACAGGATAGACACGTAATGGCGGATCATCCCCACGAAGAAGGTGATGATGACGATGGGTAGGACCACCCAGAGGCGAATGTTGGAGTCCAGCAGCAGCTCAGGACCCGCCATCTTCCCCCCCCCCAGTTCTTGGAGAGGCTCACTTCCGGCGCGCGGGGATGACGTCGAGGCACGCGCAGGCGCACTCGGCGAGAGGGCGCTCCGGCGGCATCGAAACGGCACAAAGTAGGTGGCGCGCCGGAAGTAACTCAATTAGAGGCGCGACTCGATGACGTCAAAGCGTGCGCCGACGCATTCCGTAGGCGGAGCAGCACTCTACATAGGCGGAGCTGCGCCGGGACCGGGAAAGTTCACCAGGAGGGCAAGTGTCTGCGCATGCGCACCTGCGCGCTGCTTAGCGGTGCTGCTGGTCCTGGGGTTGCCTCGGCCTCCGCTCTGCACCCCAACTTCTCTTCCTTCTCGGCCTCCTGGCGTGGACAGCAGGACAGGTAGACCCCCAAAAGGGCCCGGAAAATGGCCGGGAGTGGGGTTGGCCCTGTTAGCGCGTCGAGTTGGGGGGCTTGGTCCTGTTGTTGGCCTGATGTCTCTGGATTCGGTTGCAGGCATGACGGACCCCACCCCAGTGCACCCCCAAAATCTACGCCAGAGGATGGAAATATGGGGAGCTAGGGGTTGGGCCATGCACTCACTCACTGCCAAGCCCTGGTTCAGGATCTCTACACTGCCTGGGTTAGGCCCAACGCAGCCAAATAATTACTCTGGCCTGCCCTCCCCTCCCTTTCCCTTCCCCAGCCCCTAAGTCAGTTTGCAATTTTGCAATTTTGGGGACCCTTTATTATAAAATTATTATATATTTATTGCCCTTTATTATAATAATCAAGGGCAAGCGAAGTGGTAGGAAGACGAACGAGAGAGATCTCAGAAATCAATAGCACAGCATGTTTAGGAGTTTGCCTGGCTTCCATCTTTTGTACCACAAAATGGCCCTAGGAGCTCTCAGAGTGAACCCTCTTTTTCCCCCCTGTAGACATCATCAGTTGTGGTCCCAAACTTCTCCCCCCCAAATAAAAGTTCCTTTGTTCCCCCCTCAAAGGACACTAGTGTTCTCCATTTCCTGAAAGCTAGAGGGTCAGAGAGAGAATACAGCTAGCTGGTAGGGTCCTTGCCTTGCAGACAGGTAGCTGACCTGGGTTCAATTCCCGGTTTATCATATTATGTTTCTCTGAGCACCGTTAGGAGTAAGTGGCGAATGCACATCCCAGAGTAACTTAACCTCTGAACCCCACCAGGTGCAAATTTTGCAGAAGGCTGGAAACAGGCTGGAGAGATAGCACAGTGGTAGGGCATTGTATGCAGATGGATGATAGTTCAAATCCGAGCATCCCGTTTGGTCCCCCAAACCTGCCAGGAGCAATTTCTGAGCACAGAGCTGGCAGTAACCCCTGAGCACCACCAGGTGTGACCCAAAACAAAACAAAAGGCTGGAAATAGCTACCATTTAGCAGTAAGTTCTGCTTTGAGTGAATGTTCTAGAAGGCACAGGAATTGTGCCCTAGGGCTCCCAAGAAATTAGCATGACTAATGGGGTCTTTTGTTCTAGGATCCCCACATTGCAAGGTGGGCTAAAGATCCCAAGGCCTAGCAGAACCCCGAGGACTTAGAGTTATGGGAGGAAGAGGGCAGTGTTTAAGGGAAGGAAGTGAGACCTGGGAAGGAAGTGAGACCTGGAAAGGCCTGGTCCTAAATGAGGCCTCCTCCCTCTGCTGCCTATCACTAAATCACAGGCTTCTTTCTTCACTTGTAGGTTGTTTGCTGCCTCTTTAACTCTTTTCCCTGCTTTAAAAATCACATTCTGGGAGTGTTTGTGTGAGAGACTTAATGCTTCCTTTATCTTCCCACTCACGGTAGCCTAAATTTCCTTGTAACCCTCAAAACTCACTTATCTTTTCTTGTACAGCTGTGCTGAGTGCAGAGCCTGGATTAAGACCTGAGCACTGCTGGGTGTGACCCCCCCAAATAAAAACAAAACAAATAAAAAGATTTTTTTTTATTTTGTTTTGGGGGGGCACACAAAAAGAATTTTTTTGTTTTTTGTTTTTTTTTTTAGGTTTTGGGTCACACCCAGCAGCGCTCGGGTTCCTCCTGGCTCTATGCTCACAAATCGCTCCTGGCATGCTCAGGGGACCATATGGGATTTGAACCACCGTCCTTCTGCATGCAAGGCAAACACCTTACCTCCATGCTATCTCTCTGGCCCCTGAAGAAATTTTAAATTAAAATTCAGTATGCTCAAAGCACAATATAGTCTCATGAAACAAAGTATATACCTTTATTTTATGTGTTCAGGGCTTGCTACAACTAGTTTTCTCTTTAGCCAGACCATTTCCAACTTGGTGAAAGATAAAATACTCAAAATCTGTTATTCAAAATTCCTCATTACCTAGCGCCAAGCTTCAGCTCTTTTAACTCGGTTGAAATTAATGGTTGAATTTAATGTCTGGGCTTGTACTTGCTGTCGGTAGCCATCACAAATGAGATGGACATGAGTCAGAGCTTACTGGGAAGACCTCGGAGATCTTAGAATAGAGTCAACAGATGCCTCTACATGATTGTTTAAGTGCATTCTCCAGATCTAGATACTGCCTTTTTTTTTTTTTTTGATTTTTGGGCCACACCCGGTAATGCTCAGGGGTTACTCCTGGCTATGTGCTCAGAAGTTGCTCCTGGCTTGGGGGACCATATAGGACACCGGGGGATTGAACCGCGGTCAGTCCAAGGCTAGCGCAGGCAAGGCAGGCACCTTACCTTTAGCGCCACCGCCCGCCCCCCCCCCCCCTTTTTTTTAAGCAAGTTGAAGGTATCTAACATTTTTTGTAAATTTTGTTACTTTTCTAATGTTAAAGTTTATTATAGGGACTGCAGCGATAGCATAGCAGGTAGGGTGTTTGCTTTGCTGGTGTGTGTTTGCTTTGCTGTCTACCCAGGTTTGATCCCCCAGCATCTCATATGGTCCTCTAAGCCTGCCAGGAGTAACCACTGAGCCCCACTGGGTGTGGCCCAAAACACCACAAAGTAATTTATGATATTGGTTACTGCACCCCACACCCATCAAAGTGCCCATGATACGCCATCATTGTCAGGTCTCTTCTGGTCCAATTCCAGTTGAAGGTTTATGACAACCCTGCACTAAGCAAGTATCATTTTCATTTAGTAACAGCATGTTTTCACTTAGATAGCATGCTTTTGCTCGTTTTATAGAGTGCAGTATAATGTAAGTGAAACCTAATGTGTGGCTAGGGTCAGAGAGATAGGAGTGGAAGGTGCTTGCTTTGTAGGAAGTTGAACTGGGTTTGATCACAGCATCCCATGTGGTCTCCCCAGCACCACCAGGAGTGATTCCTGAGTTCAGAGCCCAAAGTAACCTCTGAGCATCGCCTTGTGTGACTCAACCAACTACATGGGGTTGGTGAGATACTACAGAGGGTAGGGCACTTGCCTGGCACACAGCAAACCTGGATTCAGTCTCTGTTACCACGTATGGTCACCTGAGTCTTCCAGAAGTGATTACATTGGTGCAAAGTCACATATTCTGGTGTGGCCCTAAAACGAAACAGGTTCAGGCCCAGAGAGCTAGTGAAAGGCTTTCTTTGCATGAGGTGACCAGCTTCAGTCCTTGTTACTACATATGTCTCCCTGAGCCCAGCAGGAGTACTGTCAGGTGTGGTCCAAAAAGCCAAAAACTTAATTAAGGACACACTAGAAAAGCCAGCATCCTGAACATGCTTATAGTGGGTTCTATTTTAGGCAGTCATGATCTCAGTTTTGATAAAAGAGTTGTCATTTTCTGGATTCTATTGACTTCTCAATTTCTAAAATTTCTAGAAGGTGACTTCTGTTTTTTCTCTCCCCCCCCCCCCCCGTCCCCTCTTTCATTCCTTCTTTCCCTCTCTCCCTGTATCCCAATCTCCATCTCCATGCCCAGCTGTGCTCAGAACTTACTCCGAGCTCTACACTCAGGGATCACTCCTGGTGGGCTGGGGAAGCATGCAAGGTCTCAGGGATAGAAACTAGGTCTGTTCTGTGCAAAGCAGGTACCTTACCCACTGTACTTTCTCTCCAATATCCATCCTCCCTACAAAAAATTAAAACTATTGATTGCAGTTCTATAATTTTTTTTTTCTTTGGTTTTTGGGTCACACTCAGCAGCCCTCAAGGGTTACTCCTGGCTCTACGATTATAAATCGCTCCTGGCAGGCTTGGGGGACCATATGGGATGCCGGGATTTGAACCACCGTCCTTCTGCATGCGAGGCCAACGCCCTACCTACATGCTATTTCTCCAGCCCCGCAGTTCTATCATTTTCAATACTATACTATACTGTTCATGATGGTTTCCTGTGCACATAGTTCCAGCACCACTCACATCACAAATGTTCTCATTTTGCTCCAGAAAGTAATTCTCCCCTCCCCCCCAGGAAATCATTTAACCACAAAAGACTTGGAAAATGGTTTTCAAAAGAAAACGACTGACAAGCTCCGAGGATGAAGAGAGTCAGAGAGAAGATGGTTCCAGTAAGTGTCTGCTCATTTACCGTTTATTTTGTATAACAGATGTGTGAGATGCTTTCAGAGACAAAAAGTTCCTCTTTTCATGTTCTTGGAATAATTGAAGATTCATGGATGGAGGACACAGAATTTAAAATACACGATTAATGTTGGGTTTCTGTCCTTGAGTGCATGTCTGACTTTGACCATCCTCATCATCCCTGCACCTCAGCGTCCACCTCCATAGAGGAAATGGTATTAGAAACCTTATAGATTCTAGAACACAAAATAAGGACGTAGTCTATCTCCTTTGCTTGGGGCTATCTTTTGTGTTTTAGTCCACACATTTTGGATTCACGGGCTATTCCCAACTTAGGCCACTTCCAGCCATGCTGGGCCTCCCTCTTGCAAAGCATTCGTTCACGTAGCTCTCCTGCCTGAGCCTTTACCCTTTACAAAGCCTTATTGTCCCTTTTCTGCAATAGAGTTGAGTCTTGGTAGATGCAATGATAGTCATGCATAATGGAGCAGAAAGAGTATCTTTTGGAGGGTCTGGAGCAATAGCACAGCAATAGTGCATTTGCCTTGCACGCAGCCTATCCAGGATGGACCTGGTTCGATCCCCGATGTCCCACATGATCCTCCAGCCAGGAGCAATTTTTGAGCACATAGCCAGGAGTAAATCCTGAGCATCACCGGGTGTGGACCAAAAACCAAAAAAAAAAAAAAAAAAAGGGTCTTTTGGAGCAAGGACACCTAAGGAAAACAACCAACAGATGTGGTCTGTGGAAGAACATGTTCAGAAAAGACCTCAAGTATTCTAAGAGGAGGTTGGTGGACTTTTCATTTATTGTACTCATCTACTCAGTTCAGGCAGTTCTGATTATTAGTTAGATCTCTTTTTTGTTTTGTTTTTGGACCACACCCGATGGTGCTTAGGGGTTACTCCCGGTTCTATACTCAGGAATTAACTCCTGGCTGTGCTCGGGGGAATATATGGAATGGCCAGAATTAAACCCAGGTTAGCTGTTTATAAGGCCCTCCTTACTCCCTCCCTGTACTGCTGCCCAGGCCTCAGGTTAGATTGATTTCTTACTAGGCTCTAGACATTGGATTTGGCACATTATAATATACAATTGCTATGGATATAAATACTTACTGGCTTTTCTTGTTGTCTAATTATATCAGTATTGTTTTATATATGCAATGGGGGCTGGAGCAATAGTACTGCAGTTAAGGCACTTGTTCTGCATGCAACTGTCTAAGGTTTGATCTCCACCACCCTCTAAGGTCCTTTGAGCACTTCCAGGAGTAAGTCCTGAGCACAGCTTGATATGGCCTCAAAACTCATTAAAAAATTGCTGCAGGCATCTTGCATCTCAGCAACCCTAATGGGGGAGATATTCTTCATGAGAGAAAAGCGGGTGAATGTGAGCAGCCGGGCGGAATAGGAAATAGGAAATAATGAAACCACACACAAGTATGTGAAGACAACACATTTTCTGGCAAGCATGTGACGACTTTACTCTTCTGTGTTGGTAGTACATATATATGGGAAACCCAGTCTTAGGCAGGAAAGGAATGTCTGCATTGACAAAAGGCGGGAGTCATAGAAAAACAGAAATAATAACAGCAGTCCCTGCTAAAATATACATATTAAAACTAGCCAGTGCAGGGCTGGAGAGATAGCATGGAGGTAGGGCATTTGCCTTGTATGCAGAAGAACAGTGGTTCGAATCCCGGCTTCCCATATAGTTCCCCATGCCTGCGATTTCTGAGTGTAGAGCCTGGAGTAACCCCTGAGCATTGCTGGGTATGACCCCCCCCCTCCAAAATATATACAAACTAGCCAGTGCAGGTAAAAAGAATCTACTAGAGCTAGGAAGTAGGAGGTAGCATTATAAAGAGAAGGGGGTGTAGCTAGATTAGAAAGGAGGATCTGGGGGCCGGAGAGATAGCATGGAGGTAAGGCATTTGCCTTTCATGCAGGAGGTCATCCGTTTGAATCCCGGCGCCCCATATGGTCCCCGGTGCCTGCCAGGAGCAATTTCTGAGCCTGGAGCCAGGAATAACCCCTGAGCACTGCCGGGTGTGACCCAAAAACCACAAAAAAAAAAAAAAAAAAAAAAGAAAAAGAAAGGAGGATCTATATCAAAATATAAAGAACTTGTTTGCTGTTATTTGGGGGTGGGGGGTCCCCCCCCATGGCAGGTGATAGTGTAGGTAGAAACTGTTTACTACTTAGAAGCTGAAACCAGAAAAGCAGGTTTGCTTCTTAGCTGGCCGACTTGCTTTTAGGATGCAGATTTTTTGGGCCAGAGGGGAAACTCTTTGTAGACTTGGTGCTGAAATTTCTCTGAGCAAAGTAATTAATTGACTGAGACCATATTTTGGCCTGTGATTTTTTTTTTTTTACAAGGGAGAGGATATGCCAGATAATAAGAAAGAAATTGCAATGTCACTACCATAGCATGAATTTCAGAAATATTGCTAGAAATCCATGTAGGGGATATAATTAACGTCCACCACCAGGCTTGGTGGCTAAATATTTCTGGGGAATTATCAGCTCCCTGCTCCACGAAAATCCGTAGATACATCTGGTGGGCCTGCTGAATTCCCCTTAAAAGGAGATGCCTCATGGTGTGGCCAAAAAAAATTTTTTTTTCTGTGTTCAGTCCTTGTACATATGGACTCCACCGTTGTTCCAAGAAACTGAGACACCTCTTCTCATTAATGGGTTTTTGGTTTTGTTTTTTGGGCCACACCTGGTGGCACGCAGGGAGTTACTTCTGGCTCTGAGCTCAGAAATCACACCTGGCAGGTTCAGGAGACCATATGGGATGCCGGGGGATCAACCCAGGTCGACTGTGTGCCAGGCAAACACCCTCCCCACTGTGCTATCGCTCTGGCCTCAGGACATTTTATTTTTAAGGTACCATACATACTGCTAATGTTAGAGTTTCATGCATACATCATTCTAACTCCACACCCTATACCCAGAGTATTAACTTGCTTGAACAGCTTTGAGGATGATAAAAATATCCATTCCAAAACTTGGGTAGAATTAAGCTTTGGAAGAAAATTCTAAATAAAATAAAAAAGGAGAAAATCCTGATGCTTAAAATATCTGTAACTTCCCCTATTAATCACATTATTAATTAATTACATGCCATCATTAATTAGTGTAATTAATTACATTATTATTTAGTTGTGGGCCACATTGAATGATGTTCAGGGACTGTTCCTCAGAGAGTGGGGATCACTTATATGGCTTGGGATTGATGCAGTGCTGAGACTCTAACCCCAGTATCCCGCATGTTCACTGCTCCATGAGTGATTGCCAAGCCTTGAATATGCATTCTAATGAGCTTCTCATGAATTCAGAGGTGAGCAGGCAACACTTTGAGAAATTCTGACTATAAAATTTGGATACAAAACATTCTCATGCTGCATTTTGGGGGCCACATCCAGCAGTACCTCAGGGCTTATACCTGATTCTACTTGATTCTCAGGGACTGAGCATTCATGGGCAGGGTCAGAGGTAAAATAAACACCGTACTGTACTATGATTCCAGTTAAGTTCAAGATTTTTTTTTGTTTTAGTTAGGGTTTTGGTTCAGTCGGTGATCCTTGACAAGGAACATTGTGCTCCTGGGGGTTGAAAGTATGCACTAAAACTCTTTGAGTCATCTCTGTGGCCTGGAAAAGGCACATTTTAAATTCTTCAAATGAAAAATATAAAAGTTGGGTAGAGAGAGTGCAATCGGTAGGCTGCTTGCCCTGTATGCTGCTGGTCTGGGTTTGATCTTTGACATCCCATATGGTCCCCTGAGCATCATAAGGTGTGGCTGCAAAACAACAAAAAATAGGTGAAAATATCTGTGTGGATTACTAGTTTGGGAAGCCCAGAAGCTCATCATGTTGAGATATTTTATTACAGCATCAATTCCAGTATAATTTTTTTTATAGTTTCAGTTGTCACTGATTGTCACATTTTATTGTTATTGTTTTTGTTCAGGGGCCACACCTGGGGGTGCTCAAGGATTTTCTTTAGTATATATGCTGCCAAAGCAAGCAAATGGTCAGAGGTTACTCTTTTTATTTATTTATTTTTTGTTTTTGTATTTTGGGCCACACCCACTTTATGCTCAGGGGTTACTCCTGGCTAAGCACTCAGAAATTGCCCCTGGCTTGGGAGACCATATGGGATGCTGGGGGATCGAACTGTGGTCCTTCCTTGGCTAGCTCTTACAAGGCAGACACCTTACCTCTAGCGCCACCTTGCCGGCCCCAGGGGTTACTCTTGACTTTGCACTCAGAAATTATTCCTGGTGGTGCTAGGGACCATATGGGATGCTAAAGATCGAATCCTGGTTGGCTCACGCAAGGCAAGCACCCTACTTGCTTTACTTTCACATTGGCTCCTATTTATCACGTTCTTAAAAAAAATGTCTGTTTTTGAAGCCACGAAGAAACCATTTTCCAAAACCACGGAGAAACTTCGTGCTCAAAAGGAAGATGAACAAAATGACAGTGTCTTTGTCACGCTTCTTAAGACTTCAGGATTAACTCTTAAAACAGGAGAGAATCAGAATCAACTTGGTAATATATTGCAGTCTAAATATTTTCTCTGATAAATTAGTTATGGCATTTTTTATTTTGTATTTGGGAGTAATTTACACTCGGGTCAGAATAATTTCAAAGGAGCAGTCATAAAGCCATGTAAGGAAGGTCCTATTTTTATGGTGTAGATTAGTCATTTCTGCTCAAGTTATGGCAGTCTTTATTATTATTATTTGGGGGGGGTTTGGGCCACACCCAGTCATGCTCAGGGAACCATATGGTACGCTGGGGGATGGAACTGCAGTCTGTCCTAGGTTAGTGCGTGCAAGGCAGATGCCCTACCTACTGCTGCACCACTGCTCAGCCCCTGCAGTCTTTATTTTATTTTATTTTTTTGCAGTCTTTATTTTTAATTTAATTTGGGGTCACAGTCAGTGGTACACTGACTCTGCTGAGGAATCACTTTTGACCGGTGTTCACGGGGCCATATGTGGTACCTGAAATTCAAACCAGGGCCAGGCATAGTGAAGGCAATCAAACGCCTTATCCTTACCTTTACCTCATCTCCTGTCCCAGCATGTTTTTGTGTGTTTTTCTTTTTCCTTTCAATACTTAGTAGCCATTCACTATAAAAACTCTGTTTTACTGTGGATATAATTTTTTTGGAGGGGGGATTTGGGTTACACTTGGCAGCGCTCGGGGGTTACTCCTAGCTCTATGCTCAGAAATCACTCCTGGCAGGCTCGGGGGACCACATCGGATATTGGGATTTGAACCACCGACCTTTTGCATGCAAGGCAAACACTTTACCTCCATGCTATCTCTCCAGCCCAAGATTTAAAATTTTAACTGATTTTGGTCGGCAATATCTTTTATTGGCTTTATCAGACAGCACACTTGGGAATGGAAATTAGTAGGAGATGTTAAAGACTCCAGTGAACAACTTTTCTCCTTCCTCACAGCTGTGGATCAGGTTGTTTTTCAAAAGAAGCTTTTTCAAACTCTGAAGAAACATCCTTCTTACCCCAAAGTATGTATTTTTTCCCTGGTACTCTTATCTTTTGCTTGCATTACTCTGGAATTGGGAATTTAACTGAAAGTTGGGTGAGCTTGAATGATTGTAGCTATTTCATTGCAAATTCTAAACTAGAAATCTTGTCCTGTCTTTTTTTTTTTTTTTTTTAACATCAAGATAATAGAAGAATTTGTCCGTGGCCTGGAGTCTTACATTGAGGACCGAGAAGTTTTCAGGAACTGTCTCTTGCCTTGTGAACGGTTGCAGGAAGAGGGAAGCAGGTATGCTGAGAAAGTGGTCTTTGTGTCATTTCATATTATCAGACATTAACTGCCAGGGATGGGGGCATATTCAATCTTTTGAGAGTTTCACTTTATTAGTAGCTTTCTATTGTGTAGGATCATTTTTGTGGGGAAAGAGGGCTTCGGCCACACGTGCCATACTCTGGAGTTAACTCTAGGCTCTGCATCAGCAGGAGTTTCTCCTGATGATGCTAGGGGACCATATGGGAAACCAAACTCAAGTCAGCATGCAAGGCAAACTCCCTACCTGTTGTGCTATCTCTCTAGCTTCTATTTTGCAGGATTTATTTTTTTATTCTTTTATTTTTAATTATGAGAACAAAGATGCAAAGAAAGAGGACAAGGTCAAGTTACAGTGGAAGGACAATCACCCATAACATAATTCTTAGAAGAAGTCTCCTTGCTGATATCTTAACTTTGAACTTTCAGCCAAAGAACATTAAGATAAATAAAACAGAATCCATGTACAATTACTTTGTCCCTCAAGTCCCCAGATTGTAACACATTATAATATTTCTTGTTTTTTTTTGTTTTTTGGGCCACACCCGGTGGTGCTCAGGGGTTACTCCTGGCTGTCTGCTCAGAAATAGCTCCTGGCAGGCATGGAGGACCATATGGGACACCGGGATTCGAACCAACCACTTTTGGTCCTGGATCAGCTGCTTGCAAGGCAAACACCGCTGTGCTATCTCTCTGGGCCCTAACCTCAAATTTTAAGTGGGATTTTTTAAGGATTAGAGTCAAAGGAGCACAGTAAAAATGGTGTTAGAGTGGCAATTGTTGTTTGCATAGGCCCACCAAAATATGAGGGGCATGGAAAGGAATAACCTTGGCCTAAATACAAAGAGACCCTGCCCCTGAAGTTTCCTGGCATAAGACCAACTCTAGGCTCCAGGCAAGTTAGATCATCCCTATTTTGCAGGATCTTTTTTTTTTTTTTTTTTTTTTTTGGTTTTTGGGCCACACCCGGCAGTGCTCAGGGGTTACTCCTGGCTGTCTGCTCAGAAATAGCTCCTGGCAGGCACGGGGGACCATATGGGACACTGGGATTCGAACCAACCACCTTTTGGTCCTGGATCGGCTGCTTGCAAGGCAAACGCCGCTGTGCTATCTCTCCGGGCCCTATTTTGCAGGATCTTTATCTAATCTTTAAATTATGAAATTATGTGGGGCCGGAGTGATAGCACAGCGGTAGGGTGTTTGTCTTGCATGTGGCCGACCTGAAAGGAACCCAGTTCGATTCCTGGCATCCCATAGGGTCCCCCAGCCTAGCAGAGGTGATTTCTGAGTGCAGAGCCACAAGTGACTCCGGAGCGCTGCATGGTGTGGCCCAGAAACCAATAAATAAATAAATGAAGTATTTAAAAAAATATTAAAGATAAAAGGAGATTAAAAAAAACCCAAAAAATTAATTATTAAGTTATGGTTAGGAGGCTTAGATTCAGATTATTTGCTACAATGTGTTTTACCTTTATTGATAAGATTTTGGCTCTTTTCCTCAAGAGCTGTCTTAGTTTTGTTTTCATTAGCTAATAGGATTATTTGTCTTAAAAGATATATGTTAAGGCTGAAGATGTGGTAGATAAATCACATGTCCCACTGGTGTGAAACTCTGATAGCATACATTATACAATTAACCAGTTTTATTGAGAAAGAATGATATTAAAACAAGGAAAAATCTTTTTTTTTTTTTTAACACAGCACGGATAATTCTTTCTGTAAGAGCCTCATTAAATTGCTTCTGGGGATTGAGATATTACAGGTAAGGCTGTCGGTCACTTTTCTAGGAATGTTTAACGAATATGACTGGGGACCGTGCCCAGGATTAAGTCAGTGGAGTATGGAGTTGCTTTAGGTTATTGGAAGAGTTTGTATTTGCCTCAAGTTGACCACAATCCTGTTTTTAAAATGCATATGGGAGGGCAATATCTTTGCACCTCTGCACTTGAGCTGATGATTTCAGCCTTTGAGGCCTGTTTTGTCAAGCCTGTATCCTGTCTGCTCAGAATGCCCTTGCATTTCTCCGCTGTGGTCCATTGTTATCAATCCATAGTTTTAAAAAAATGGCCTTTAGCTTTTTGGGTTCATGCATAGCTGTGCTCAGGCACCACCCTAGGGGGGCTCAGGGGACCATGTGCAATGCCAGGGATTGAGTTGGGGTCAGTTGCTTGCTTGCAAGGTAGGCAATACCCCTGTATTATCTCTTCAGCTTTTTACTTGATTTTTGCTCTCTCGTCTGCTTTTCCAGTTGCTGAGTAGGAAATACACTCACTGACATGTTTCCAGACCTTTTCAAATTAGAGAAATGAAAAATTTCATTCCTTGGCCCGTGAATGATAGCACTGCAGGTAGGGCATTTGCCTTGCATGCGCCTAACTCAGGCTCTATCCCTGGCATCCCATATGGTCCCCTGAGCCTGTCAGGAGTAATTTCTGAGCACAGAGCCAGGAGTAACCCCTAAGTGTCAATGGGCTATCACCCCCCGCCCCCAGTTTTTTTTTCTTTCCCGCTTCAACGTATTTCCTCTTTTATTTTCTGTGTAAATTCTTTTTCTAAAAAAAAAATTTTTTTTCTTGGCCATACCTGTGGGTGCTTAGGGCTTACTCATGGCCCTTTACTCCTAGTATTACTCCTTGTGTTTCTGAGGGACAAATATATGATGCCAGGGACCAAAACTGGACTGGCTTCATACTAAGCAAGTACCTTAACCCCTGTACTCTCTCTCTCTCTCTCTCTCTCTCTCTCTCTGGTCCCTCTTTTCGAAATTCTAGATAGGACTTTTTTTTTTTTTTTTTTTTTTTAGCTTAAATCATGGAGCCATCTTGTTCCTTTGAAAAGAAATCTCTTCAAAGAGAAGGAAAATGTCTGCTTTGGAGGCCACCTGTGGGGAGGGGAGGGGAAACTGGAACATGCTGTACTAGTGAACGGATGAATGGGTATCGGAACATTGTGCGTCTCAAACGCAATCATGAACAACTTTGTAACTGTGTAACTATGTATGTCATGGTCATTCAATTTTAGAAAATGGTTAAAATAAATAAAAATAGGGGCCAGAGCAGTGGCGCAAGCAGTAAGTCATCTTCCTTGCCTGGCCATGTGGTACCCCAAGCTGGGAACAATTTCTGAGCGCATAGCCAGGAGTAGAAAACCCTGAGCATCACCGGGTGTGGCCCCAAGACCAAAAATAGATAAATAAATAAAAATAGGTAAATACTGCCAGTAAAATGAAGAACAGGACAGAATGAAAACTATAAGTGGTTATTTTGACTTCTATTCAGTATTTAACATTTTCATGTCAATAAAACATTTATGTTTATGTTTTTTAATATTTTAATAAAAATTAAAATTAAATGAAAGAAATCTCCTCTGGGGCTGTAGAGATAACCGAGAGACTAGGATAATTGCCTTGTCTGGGATCAGTTTTGGTTAAATCTCAGGCACCAATGGTATCCCCACCACCCTGGGAGAAAGCACGCCCCCTTAGTAGTATTATTGGGTTTGGAACGTCTGCCTTCCCATACTGGGGGTAGTGGGACTAAGCTTTATAGCTGTTGATAATCTCTTCTTTTTATTGGGCAGCACACCAGGGGGTCACAGTGCCAGGGATTCAATTAGGGTTGGATAGATGCAAGGCAAATGCTTTGACCTATGTTTCCTCTCTTCCAGTCTCTTAGGTAGCTTTCTTTTCAGTCATAGTAGTTTTTCATTAAAAGACCTCTTATTGTTTGAGATAATTACGATTAGTTATACTTTTCTGCTGTGTGTCTCAAGTCCTTCACCAAATTGCCAATATCTTCTTTTTTCAGCCCGCCATTGTCAAAACCTTGTTTGAAAAGTTGCCAGAATTCTTTTTTGAAAGGTAAGTTTAGTCACTCAACTACTCAGTCCCCTGCTGTCCTTGATTTCTCTCTCACTCTCTCTCAGAAAATCTCCTCTGAAACATTTTTCTATAGAGAACAATGCAAGATTATTAAGTGACTCAAGTACTGTTTTGTCTTTCTTTGACATTCTGTCTGTTAATATGATTATATTCTTTTGTTTCTTTTTTGGTTTTTCTTTTTGTTTGTTTTTGGTCTACTTCCAGTGCTCAGAGATTATTCTGACTTTATGCTCCGGGATCACTCCTGGCAGTACTTGTGGGACTATAATGGTGTGCTGGGGATTGAACCCAGGTTGGCCACAAGCAAGGCGAGCACCTACCTACTGTATTCTCTCTCCAGACAATATACTTAAAAATACTCGAAACGCATAATAGTAATTTTCTCCAAAGAGTTGATCAGTCGATTTGATTCAACTTTATTCGATATCATTGTTTTTTGTTACTATTTTATTTATTTTTGTTTTTTTGGGGGAAGGGCGACACCTAGTGGTGGTGCTCAGGGCTTACTCCTGGCTCTGCGCTCAGTGATCTCTTTCTGGAGGACTCCGTAGAACCACATGTGATTTTGGGAATCAAACACTGTTGGCTGCATGTAAGGCAAGTGCCCTACTCATTGTGTTATTGCTTCATCCTGTTAATTGATTTTCCAGTTTTATTTATTTTGCTCTTTTGATCCAGTCGTGCTTAATTTTGCTCAGGGGTCATCCTAGCTGTGCTAGGAGTGTGATGTGCTAGCTATCAAGCCCAGGCCTTTCACTTGCAAAGCATGTGCAGTAGCCTTGGCTCCTGTTTCTTAATCTTTTGTAGTGTGTGCTACTTTTTTTTTTTAACGTGTGGGAGTGGGGGACTGGAGCACATGCTCTGTGGGAGGCCCAGGTTCAGTTCTTAGCACCAGATGGTCTCCTGGCAGTTGCCCTGGCACCCTCAGCCCCAAAGAATTGCTGTAACAATGGCTGTCATAGTTTTGTGTGTGTGTTTTTAATCTTAAAATGCTTATCTTTCACATGATAGCTGGTCTTCAGTAAGAAGTGAAAATAACTGGGGGGAAGGGGACTCGGACAATGTCGGAGGAAAATGTCCACTCAGGAGGCGGAAAGTGGTACAGTTATTCATGAAACTATATTAGTGACATGGTGGCTAAAAAAAAATAGGGTCCTCCATAGATGCAGGATTAGGGGGATGGGAGAGAAACTGGGCACACTGATGGACAGAAGAAGACACTGGTATAGGGACTGGTGTTGGAATATTGTATATTTGAAAATCATCAATAGCTTTGTAAATCACAATGCCTCAGTTACATTGGACTACTCATTTTTGTTTTTGTTTTGTTTTATTTTGTTTTTTTTTTTTTTGGCCACACCCAGCGGTGCTCAGAGGTTACTCCTGGTCTCCACTCAGAAATGACCCCTGGCAGACTCGGGGTACTATATGGGATGCCGGGGATCCCCCGGTATGTCTCAGATCTGTCCTGGGCTGGCCGCATGCAAGGCAAACACCCTACCACTTGTGCTATGGCTCTGGCTCCTTATTCATTTTTGTAGTTTAATTACATTATTTATATTACTTTCTAGTATAGTGGATAACACACTTGTCTTGTACTCAGCCATCCTGGCTTTGATCTGAAGCACCATGTAAACTCCCCTGAGACCCCCCCAGGAGTGATCCTGAGCTCAGCCAGCAGTAAAGCCTGAGCCAAAAACAAAAAACAAACAAACAAACAAAGACCATATCTCTCTCTTTTTTTTTTTTTTTTTGGCTTTTGGGTCTCACCCGGCTGTGCTCAGAGGTTACTCCTGGCTCGATGCTCAGAAATTGCTCCTGGCAAGCACGGGGGACCATATGGGACACCGGGATTCGAACCGATGACCTTCTGCATGAAAGGCAAATACCTCCATGCTATTTCTCCGGCCCCGACCATATCTCTTTCTAAGCCCTCCTATTCACCACTAAGAGATTAGTATGTCATCTTCTCAATATGAACATAGCATAGGGTATTTGTGCTGCCTGCATGTAACATAGTTTGTAGTACCTAGTAATAAGCATTCTGGAAATGTGAATTGAGGGACAGAAGTGCTCAGTGCAGAGGAATGCTTGTGATGTGAGACAGAGGACTGAGATTCTTGTCCTCCTGTTTCAGCAACAGCAGTGATGGAATCAGCATGCCTCAACTCATCATCAGTCAGCTAAAATGGCTTGATCGAGTTGTGGATGGCAAGGTAGGTTTTGTTTTTTTTATATTTTTTTTACCCATTTATTTTCACTTCTGTTTGTTTTGGCTTTCTTGAGCAACACCCAGCAGTGTTAATTCCCATGCCTGCATTCAGGGGTCACTCCTGGTGGTGCTCGGGTGACCATATGGGATGCCGGTGCTCGAACCTGGGTCAGTGCATGCAAGACAAACGCCCTATCCACTGTGCTATTGGATAGCACAGGCCTTATTGGCTCTCTGCTGCCTGTCCCACTCTCCCATCTCCTTCCACTTTGATGACTTTATTTTGACGTCCTGTTTTCTTTTTATTTATTTATGTATGTAGTTTTGAGGTTTTTTTCTTTAGTTAAACACCATGGTTATAAGGTTGTTCATACTTTAGTTTTTTTCACAGATATTGAATTATTACCATACAGGGTATAACAGCCTTCACTAGTATGCATTTCCCACCACCAATGTCCAGTTTACCTTTCACCCTCCTTGATAACCTCTTCCTCCTACCCCTGCAATCCCCCACCTGCCTCTGGGGCAGCCATTTTTATATTCTCTCTCTCTCTCTCTCTCTCTCTCTCTCTCTCTCTCTCTCTCTCTCTCTCTCTCTCTCTCTCTTTTTTTGGTTTGATTTTTGGGCCATACCCATTGGTGCTCAGAGGTTACTCCTCGCTCTGTGCTCAGAAATAGCTCCTGGCAGGCTCGAGGGACCATATGGGAAGCTGGTAATTGAACCCAGGTCATCCCAGGTCAGCCATGTACAAAACAAACACCCTACCACTGTGCTATTGCTCTGGCCTCTATAACTATTTGTGACCAATATATGCTCCATTTTGAAAATAGGAGTTGGGGTCTGGGGCATGGGTCAAGGGCTGGCACACAAACTTTCCATGCTGGAGCTGTGGTTTATTTTCCTACATCACTGCCAGGTGTCACCCAGAAAGCAAACAAAAAAGCTGAAGTTACAGTATATTGGGTAAGGCATGTGGCTGACTTCGGTTTCATCTCTAGCACCCACTAGAGTCCCTCAAGTCTACCAGGAATGATCTCTGGTAAGGGATCTTACTAAGTCTAAGAAATAAACCCTGAGCACTGCTGCATGTGGCTTGCGATAACAATACTCAGGGGCCGGAGCAGTGGCGCAAGTGGTAAGGCATCTGCTTTGCCCGCGCTAGCCTAGGATGGACTGTGGTTCGATCCCCCAGCATCCCATATGGTCCCCCAATCCGAGAGTGATTTCTAAGCGTATAGCCAGGAGTAACCGCTGAGCATCACCCAGTGTGCCCCCTGCCCAAAAAAGATAACATTACTCAAATGCAAATAAAATAGGAATTGTCAGACGTATTCCTTCAAATTGAGATATTAAATGAAATAGAATATAGCATAGCCATCTCTTCCATAATTTAACACTCTTACTTTTTTTTTTCTCTTAAATTATTTCCTGGGTAAATTTAATATTTGAACTAAATTCAATGTGTAGCCATCATATCGTATAGAAGATAATCTCAGTTCAAGAGTAGGAAGCCTTGGAACTTGAGCAGATTGCTCACTTGTCTTGCATGCCGCTGACTTGCGTTTGGTTCCTGGTATTTTACATTGTCCCCTAGACCCACTAGGATTGATCCCTAGGTTTAGAATCAGGAACACCTTACACACAACACACAGATGGTCTTTACATCAGGGCACCATGCCCGTTTGGACAGCAGGTGGGTCTGGGCAGCTCTAACTGGTGCTTCTGAGCAACCATACCAGGCTTTGGGCTCTCAGTTTCAGGCTCTGCCCTCAGTGTAGGTACCTGGATGTTTGGAGCACTGTAGGGAGGCCTGAGGATTCCAGGGAGAACACAGGGTCTGGCCCACAGAAACTGTGAGCCTAGGCCGAAGAGATAGCATGGAGATAAGGCATTTGCCTTGCATGCAGAAGGATGGTGCTTCGAATCGCAGCATCCCAAATGGTCCCCCGAGCCTGCCAGGTTCGATTTCTGAGCGTAGAGCCAGGAGTAACCCCTGAGCGCTGCCCGGTGTGACCCAAAACTCCCCCCACCCAAAAAAAAAAAAAGAATCAGGAACACCTGAACATCATCAGGTGTGACCCCAAAGCAAATTTTTTTTTGTTTTTTGATTCACACCCGGCATCACTCAGGGGTTACTCCTGGCTCTGCTCAGAACTTGCTTCTGGAAGACTCGGGGTCCATATGGGATGCTGGGGATTGAACCCTGGTCCGACCCAGGTTGGCTGCATGCAAAGCAGATGCCCTACTGCTGTACTATTGCTCTGCCCCCCCCCCAACAAATTTACAAGAAAAAAAATAGGAAATCTTTTTTTTTGTTTGTTTGTTTTTTGTTTTTTTGTTTTTGTTTTTGTTTTTTGGGTCACACCTGGTGACGTTCAGGAGTTACTCAGAAATCGCTCCTGGCTTGGGAATCGTATGGGATGCTGGGGATTGAACCCAGGTCCGTCTTGGGTCAGCTGCGTGAAAGGCAAACGCCCTACCGCTGCGCCACTGCTCTGGCCCCAAAAAGTAGGAAATCTTTTCTAACCAACAGCTGCAGTTCTAATCCCATCTTTTGTGGTAGGATCTCACCACCAAGATCATGCAGTTGATCAACATTGCTCCAGAACACCTGCAGCATGACCTGATCACCAGCCTGCCCGAGATCCTCGGGGATTCCCAGCATGCGGATGTTGGGAAGGAACTGAGGTGAGTTCTGACTGGGCTTGGTGCTGTCCTAGCACGGCTCCACCTCGGGAGCTGTGTTTTTCAGCGGGAAATGAGGTGTGTTTCTGTGTTCCTCTCCACAGAAGAACATCTGCCTTTCCATGAATTGGGGTTCCACATATTTGCTTTCTTTTAGATCACGATTTCCCAGGGGGTGCTAGAAGGAAAACTGTAGTTATTCTTATCCTTAGCCTCCTTTTTTCTGAAGTCTTGATCTGCCTCATGTTTGCTCTATAATATACTTTCTCACAGTGACCTTCTGTCAGAAAATACTCTGCTCACTCTTCCAATCCTGGATGTTCTCTCCAGCCTCCAACTGGACCCAGTGCTCCTGACTAAGGTAAGAAGGACACTGCTCTCCTAACACAGAGCATTTTCACCAGTGAGTACCTTCCCGTGTGTGTAATGAACACGTCATTTTGAAAGCATGTTGAATGGCAGTTGATATTTTTGATCATTTCAGTTGTCACACTGTAATTGATTTTTTTTTGGTTTTTGGGTCACACCCAGCAGCGCTCAGGGGTTACTCCTGGCCCTATGCTCAGAAATAGCTCCTGGCAGGCTCAGGGGACCATATGGGACGCCTGGATTTGAACCACCGACCTTCTGCCTGTGAGGCAAACGCCTTACCTCCATGCTATCTCTCCGGCCTCTTGTTTTTGTTTTTATTGCTTTCTCATTGGTCACAGTACTCTAGGATCACAAAACTATGACTTAATACTGTTTTTTTTTTTTTTTTTAGTTTTTGGGCCACACCCGGCAGTGCTCAGGGGTTACTCCTGGCTGTCTGCTCAGAAATAGCTCCTGGCAGGCACGGGGGATCATATGGGACACCGGGACTCGAAGCAACCACTTTTGGTCCTGGATCGGCTGCTTGCAAGGCAAACACTGCTGTGCTATCTCTCCGGGCCCGACTTAATACTGTTCTATGCATAGAGGACTTATCGTACCCACCAAAGTTCAGTGTCATTGCACCACCAGAAACCCTCCTCCCCATTGTTCCCACACCCCTTATTTTCCTCTGATGACCACTAGAGTTTTCACCATTGTGAAAAAGTTATTGTTACTTTTTTTTTATCTTTCTGTATTGAGTTCATGAATTATTCTTTTTTTTTTCAATATTTATCTTTTTGGTTTTGGGGCCCCACCCAGCAATGCTCAAGGGTTATTTCTAGCTCTACCTTAAGAAATTACTCCCAGCATGCTTAGGGGACTGTATTTGATGCTGTGAATCAAATCCAGGCTAGCTGTCTGCAAGGCAAGTGCTCTACCCACTGTACTGTTTCTCCAGTCTTGCACAGTAATATATTTTGGATCTCCCAACTAGTTCTTGATGCTGAGGTGTGGGACCACTCCTGGCGATACTTGGCTAGCCACTTAAGACCATTTCAGACACTTGGCCAGAAGTTTAATGCTATGGCTGAATGCAGTGTAATTCCCAGATCCATTGGAATTGGGAGCAGGCAGCAAGACTACCAGGTGATATTTGGAATAAGCAGTGTTTTTTTAGTGGAATTGCATATTAGAGATTGCTCCCCATAAGAATGACAATTTTTTATGCTTTATGTTGTGGAAAAATTACATTTCTAAGTATAAGTCAGTAACACATTTATCAGCTGTTATGCATTTTTTGTTTGTTTGTTTGTTTTTTTGGTCACACCTGCTCTCAGGGGTTACTCCTGGCCCTGTTCTCAGAAATTGATCCTGGCAGTCATGGGGGACCATATGGAATGCCGCGATTCGAACCACTGTTCATCCTGGATTGGCTGCGTGCAAGGCAAATTACCTACCGCTATGCTATCTTTCCAGCCCCATTTATCAGCTGTATTTTTGAGGGAGCTGTGATGTTACTGATTGAAAGTTTATGACATTGAGGAAAAACATGAAAGTTTTCTTTTTCAAATTTCAAATAAATCAATGAGAGAAGGGCTGGAGCAATGGGGCAAGTGGTAGGGCACTTGCCTTGCACGCGCTAACCTAGGACAGACTACAGTTCGATCCCCTGATGTCCCATATGGTCTCCAAGCCAGGAGCGTCACCAGGTGTGGCCCAAAAACAAACAATGAGAGAATTATTTTTTTTTTCTTTTGTTGTTGTTTGTGTGTGTGTGTGTGTGTGTGTGTGTGTGTGTGTGTGTTTGGATCACACCCGGCAGCGCTCAGGGGATACTCCTGGATCCATGCTCAGAAATTGCTCCTGGCAGGCACAGGGGACCATATGGGACACCGGGATTCGAACCGATGACCTTCTGCATGAAAGGCAAACACTTTACCTCCATGCTATCTCTCCGGCCCCGAGAGAATTATTTTTAATTAAATTTTAAAAACCGAGGGGGGCATACTTAGTGTCCGCTCCCAACCTAGTTGTTTTTGGTTTTATGTCGCTTTAGAATGCATCCATAATATAATGATTTTTAAGGCTTTTGTGTTATTTTTTCTTAAGGTTCGCAAATTGGTTATGAGTAAGCTGTCGTGTATAAAACTGGAAGATTTACCTGTGATAATCAAGTTTATTCTTCAGTCTGTAACACCCACAGATGCCCTTGAGGTACGTATTATTTCAAACGGAAACTGATCCCACTCAAGAATAAATAGGGGGGCCCGGAGAGATAGCACAGTGGTGCTTGTCTTGCAAGCAGCCGATCCAGGACCAAAGGTGGTTGGTTTGAATCCCTGTGTCCCATATGGTCCCCTGTGCCTGCCAGGAGCTATTTCTGAGCAGACAGCCAGGAGTAACCCCTGAGCACCACCAGGTGTGGCCCAAAAACCAAAAAAAAAAAAAAAAAAAGAATAAATAGGGAATGGCATTGGTGCTTTGGGAGATTTTAGCAATTGTTCTAGTTACTTTTCCCCTTCCTTGGAGTAGGACATCAAATTCAGGCAAATGCCTTCCCACTAAGCCACATCACTGGCTCCAAATCAGCAGTGAATAAAAGAACAAACATAGATGAGCTAGAGTCAAGGTACATTATTAGTAAATGGATTCATGTTGCTATTTGTTTCCATGTTGGGCCTTTTTTGGGGTGGGGTTTGGGGGTCAATGCTCAGGGATCACTCCTGATCACTCCTGGTGATGTTTAGGGAACCATTAATGATGTTGGGGATCAAACCAGGTTAGCTGTGTACTATTGCTCAAGAACCATCCAAATTAAGGGTTTTTTTTTGTTTGTTTGTTTGTTTGTTTTTGGGCCACATCAGCGGTGCCTAGCAGTTACTGCTGAATCTGCACTGGCAGGCTCAGGAGACCTGGGTCCATCCAGGGTCAACAGCGTGCAAGGCAAACGTCCAACCGCTATGCTATCACTCTGGCCACCTAATTAGTTGTGGGTTTATTTTTTTGTTTGTCTGTTTGTTTTTGTTTTTGGGTCATACCCAGTGGCGCTCAGGGGTTACTCCTGGCTGCGCACTCAGAAATCGCTCCTGGCAGGCTCAGGAGACCATCTGGGATGCCGAGGATCAAACCTGAGTCTGCGCTGGGTCAGCAGCTACAAGGCAAATGTCCTACTGCTGTGCTGTCACTCCGAACCCCAAATTAGTTTCTAATACTTATTAATTGCACTGATCAACTGCTACCCGGAGCATGAAAAATCTTCTAGTAAGACTTAACATTCTAAATAAACTAGAGGTTAAATTTGTTGTTTTAATGAAATATTGCAAAAAAAAAAAAATGGGGAGGTGGGGGGGTTTGGGCCAAACCTGGCGGCACTCGGGTTCTCCTGACAGACTCAGGGAACCATACGGGATGCTGAAAATCGAACCAAGGTCAGGCACATGCAAGGCAAATGTGCCATTGCTCCAGCCCAAAGTATTTGGGATTTAAGTTTTAAAAGGAATGACCAACTGGACTTGCATTACTTTTCATTTTGTTTCATTTTGGGCCATTTCCCACTGTGCTTGGGAGTCACTTCTGGCAATGCTGGGAGACCACTTGGTGATTGAGATCAAAGCAGTGTGCCAGTTAAAAGGCAAGCACCTTGACCCCTGCACTCTCTCTTTTGTCAAAAGTACCTATTTTTATTAGTTCTTATAGCAACATCTTATCTTCATTTAATCCTAACGTGAGTTTCAGGAGCTTGCTATGGTTCTTGGATTGAAAAATTGAACTGTCTCTATCCACTGAGAATGAGCAGAACACAGGTGAATGTCTCTTTTTCCCCTAGGTCATTTCTGAGCTTCGGGATAAGTTGGATTTGGGGCATTTTATTTTGCCAACTCAACTGCTGACTTCCCAATTCAAATCGAAGTCTAGAGGACTCGCAGGGTATGTTCTCAGCAGTTACCACCTTTTTTTCTCAAACATTCATCCTAAGGACAATATCCCTCAATATAGCATCACTACAAACAATGCTAGTACATTAATGTAACATCCTATATATATATATATATATATTTTTTTTGGGGCGGGACACTAAACCTCTGTGCTTGCTTACTCTTGGCTCTGTGCTCAGGAATCACTTTTTTTTAAATTATTATTTTATTATTATTATTTTTTGTTTTTTGGGTCACACTCGGCAGTACTCAGGGATTACTCCTGGCTCTTCACTCAGAAATCGCCCCTGGCAGGCATGGGGGACCATATGGGATGCTGGGATTCGAACCACGGTCCTTCTGCATGAAAGGCACATGCCTTACCTCCATGCTATCTCTCTGGTCCCTAATTTTATTATTATTAATTATTATTATTATTTTGGTTTTTGGGTCACACTCAGCAGTGCTCAGGAGTTATTCCTGGCTCTATGTTGAGAAATTGCCCCTGGCAGACTCAGGGGACCATATGGGATGCTGGGATTCAAACCACTGTCCTTCTTCATGCAAGGCAAACGTCCTGTCTCTATGCTATCTCTCTGGCCCCAGGAATCACTTTTGTTAGTGTCTTGGAGAGTATGCATTATAGAAGGACCATCATGGGATCAGCCCTATGCAAAAAAGCACCTTACCCAATTTATTATTTCTCTGGTTCCTACTCTACAGCTTTTGAAAATTTGTGTGTTGTATATATTCTGTAAGGTGTTTAGATAAATAGACGCAAGTTTTCAACCATTTACACAAAATTGTCCCTAGTTTCAAGGCACATGGTTGCTGTAGAAACCTACACTTCCCAAGTTCTTCTGACAAGAGGAAAGAATAAAAATTTCCCCTTTCTGCTCCTTGTAGTTCTTTGGGATTTCCAGAGGACAACTCTCGGGACTGTGTGACACTCTTCTTTGATGTGATTAAGTCGGCTGTTAGATATGAGAAATTTATTTCAGAAGCCTGGCTAAAGGTGAGTGAAAACTTTGCAACCTTGATATTCAGGAGTCAGGTGGCAATGATCAGAGTGGGAGTAAAGATAGGTTAAAATAAATGTCTTTAGAAAAGAAACAATAGGTGCTGGTTGCCAGATATGCAACTTGGTTTTTAAGGAAAAAGAGAGCAAGGCATGCTGAATATAGCTAAAAGTGTTCTGCCTCTGTGTTCAAATGTTTTTGTGGTCTTTGTTTTTACAGGCAATTGAAAATACTTCCTCTGAGTCTGATCCCAAGGTAATGATATGTACTATGAATTTTTGGATACATAGTCTTTAAGTTATATTCCTTAATTTTTTTTTTGTCTTTTTCTCCCTCTCCCTCCCCATCTCTGTTTCTCTGTCTCTGTCACTCTCTCTTTCCCTTCCCTCCCTCTATCTTTTTGGTTTTTGGGTCACGTCCCACATGGGATGCCAGGAATCAAACCCGGGTTTGTTCTGTGTCAGCTGCGTGCAAGGCAAACACCCTATCGCTGTGCTATCTGTCCAGCCCCCAGGATGGCTATTTTAAAAAATTTTGATGCCTTGGGCTGTACAGCTCAGCAGTGGATCACTTTCCTAACATAGATGAGGCCTTGAATTTGATCTTTAACATGACAACATAAGCATTTGGCTAAAACCTTTAATTTTATATTTGATGGTGACAATTTTTGAAAATCACAGTTGAATTATCTGGTTACTTACAGTCATTCTTATGTCCAGTGAAATGTGGAGATTGGTATGGTGGGTGAGGTAATAACTTTCCTTGTGTGGTTCCTCTTCAGCTCACCTTGGTTCCATTTCTGGCATGGCATATGTTCCCTTGAGCTCTTCCATGTGCTGAGTGCCACTGGCTAGAGTAAAGAATAATGCTTGTGATGTACAAGATTAATATCCCTGAAATAGCAGAGTTCTTAAAGCCTCCTACCTACCACTCTCCTGATTTCACTTCTATTATGCCTCTTCTATTTCTCCCTCATTTCCCTCTTAGACAGTTTTCTGACGTTGAGTACAGTAAGGGGGAAAATTAGTAATTATCTCACGTTTAGAGAAAGTGGGAACCAAAACGTATTAACTCAACTTTATTTTTATATGTTATTTTCTTGTACGTGTTTCTCAGTTTTCTTTGGGGGCCACTAACGAAGTACTAGGACACTTAGGCACCTCTTCTATCTCTTCTTGTCAACTAGGCCAGGTGGTTTAGTGGTCAGGCCCGAGTATGTGGAACCACTTTGGTTTCAAGAACTCCTAGAGCTACCTCACAGTACCCTGGTTTTCAGTACTACTCACAGCAGTACTTGAGTCAGGGTGGGCATGTGATTCTAGGCGTCAAACCACCACTGAGCCGTCTCTCTGGCCCCTGTAAGTATATTTTTATAGGTATGTGATTCAAGATGTAGATATTACTTTATACTAATATTTTTTGAGAGGGGAGTTCATGACAACCATTGATGCTCAGGCTTCCTTCTGGCTCTCTACTCGGGTCACTCCTGGTGGTGCTTGGGTGTAAGACATATATAGAGTGTATACATATACATATATGTGTATATATGCATTTACATACATACACACATATAGGGTGTAAGACAGCCAGGAGTAATTCCTGAGTTCAGAGATAAGAGTAACTCCTGCACATTGCTGGATGTGGGCCACCCCCAAAAGAGAAATACGAAAGAACATCCTTCCACATGTGAACCAGAGCCTGTTAGAAGGGAATATTAGAATGTAAGTTTAGAATTAACTGCGGTTTTGTTTCTGTAACCTTACTTTGCTTTAGACGTGGGGCATAAAGGGTACATTCTAGAAATACCGCAATGGCCATAAACTAAGGACTGCAGACTAAAAGGGTGCGTTCTGAGAAAGACGGGATGGTCAGAGAGTTGAAGTAAACCGGCTGGAAAGTAAAATTATATCTGGGACCTGCGGGCACCCAAATAGAGTGTGCGGGCCAGTGTGTGCTAGGCAAGCTCCCCACTTCTGCTGTACTTGTATTTGTTCAGCCCATATATTTTTCTTTATGATGTGTCATAAACATTTGTCTGTTTTTCTTTTGGTTTTTGGGTCACACCCGGCGGTGCTCAGGGGTTACTCCTGGCTGTCTGCTCAGAAATAGTTCCTGGCAGGCACGGGGGACCATATGGGACACCGGGATTCGAACCAACCACCTTTGGTCCTGGATCGGCTGCTTGCAAGGCAAACGCCGCTGTGCTATCTCTCCGGGCCCTGTCTGTTTTTCTATTGCTCTTTAGTGCCTTTCTTTTTTCTTTCTTTCTTGGTAGTGTCTGTTTTGGGGGGCCACAACTGATACTGTTTGAGGCTATGCCTGGCTTGGTACTGGGTGTGTGTGGAATTACTTACATTATTCCCAGCAGAATGTTGAGGGCTCAACATCCTTACCCAGGACAGACCCGGGTTTGATCCCCAGCGTCCTCTATGGTCTCCAAGCCTGACAGGAGCGATTTCTGAGCTCAGAGGCAAATAGTAACCCCTGAGCACCGCTGGGTGTGGCCAAAAAACAAAATAAAACAAAAAAGTGAATGTCATAGTTTAGCCTTTCTCAAGATTTCATGTATTTATTGTTTCTACTTTCCACAAAATGATTTTCCTGATAAATATATACTGAATTTGGTAAATAATTTAAGTTTTTTCTTTAGTCAATGTGCTACTCAGATTTTCTCTACAATATCACTTTCCTTTAAAGATCACAGTTTCTGAATTTTATAAAAATGCAGATACTCAGGGACCGGAGTGGTGGCGCAAACTGTTAAGTGTCTGGGTGCCTTGCCCCCGCGAGTCGCAAGTTCAATTCCCCCCAGTGTCCCATATGGTCTCTCCAAGCCAGGAGCGGTTTCTGAGCTCAGAGCTCGGGAGTAAACCCTTGAGCGTCACTGGGTGTGGCTCAAAATAAAAATTAATAATAAATAATAATATAACAAACAAATCATATTTTAAAAAAGGGCCCGGAGAGATAGCACAGTGGTGTTTGCCTTGCAAGCAGCTGATCCAGGACTTAAGGTGATTGGTTCGATTCCCGGCATCCCATATGGTCCCCCCATGCCTGCCAGGAGCTATTTCTGAGCAGACAGCCAGGAGTAACCCCTGAGCAATGCAAAAAAAAAAAAAAAAGCAGATACTCTATTTAAACCTTATTTATTCATTTTTGGTTTTTGGGCCACACCCGGTGACTCGGGTTACTCCTGGCTATGTGCTCAGAAATTGCCCCTGGCTTGGCGGACCATTTGGACGCCAAGGATTGAACCAAGGTCTGTCCTGGATCAGCTGTGTGCAAGTCAAATGCTGTACTGCTGCGCTGTCTGACCCCTAAGCTTTATTTTATTGATTGATTAATTTTTGGCCACACCCAGCAATGCTCTGGGATGGGTCCTGGCTCTGCATTCAGAAATCACCCCTGGCAGACTGAGAGACCATGTGGGATGCCGGAATCCAACTGGGTCACCCCCCAGTCAGCCGCATGCAAGGCAAATGCCTTACTACTGTGGTAAATCTCTGGTCCCCCATTTTCTTTTAAATGGAAAAAAGTTGAAAACGACTCTTGTTGTAAGGAATTTACTCACCTATTTAATTTTTTCTCTCGTTGCATATTTCTTGACAATAGACTTTTGACCTGGTAGTGCTGCTCATCATATACAGCACCAACACGCAGTCCAAGAAGGCCCTTGAGAGGGTGCTGAAAAATAAGATTCAGACAGGCTGTTTTGAGGAAAAGCTGCTGGATGGCACCTTCATCATCCACCACTTGGTAAGTGTTAGATATTCCTCCCCTAGCTCCAGAGAAGGCATTTTAGCTTCCCGCCTCCAGTGAGACTTTGAGCACTGCTGGGTGCTGCTCTTTACTAGGCCTTTCAGTATACTTCATAGCTGTGAAAGATTTGCTCATTAATCCTCATTGAGACATAATCAAACCAACTTTTGTTTTCATTTCTTTAGGGAAGGATCCACACGATTAATGTTTTTCTGTGTTTGCCTTCTATTTTTATTTTAGTCCGAAATTGTGCAGATTAAAGTGCTTTTTATTATTTTTAATTTTAAGAAATTGAGGGAAATGTTACTATAACTGCCCTCTAGCAAGTTTGTATTAACTTATACTACTTACTAAATGGAGAACCTAACTAAATACATCTCCTTGTATTTCTTCTATGATCTTTTTGGGTCATTGAGCACCTCTTTTGTGAACTTTTTACAGGAGAGAGCTTTTTGTTTTCAATAAAAAGAATGTATGTTTCGCAATAGAGGACTTGTGTTAAAAAATAAAAAAGAGGGCCCGGAGAGATATCACAGCAGCGTTTGCGTTGCAAGCAGCTGATCCAGGACCAAAGGTAGTTGGTTCGAATCCCGGTGTCCCATATGGTCCCCCGTGCCTGCCAGGAGCTATTTCTGAGCAGTCAGCCAGGAGTAACCTGAGCACAGCTGGGTGTGGCCCAAAAACCAAAAAAAATAAAAAAATAAAAAAGAAATTGAGGGAAGTTGGTTTGGGGCCACACCTGATGGTTTTTACAGTTTTTCCCTGGTGATTCTTGAAGACCCATGTAGGTCACCAGGTGGCCTGCAAAAAGAGTCCTCCACTACTTGAACTCTTTCTCCAGTTTTAGAATAGTGCTTTTGGGGCCGGAGAGATAGTATGGAGGTAAGGCATTTGCCTTTCATGCAGGAGGTCATTGGTTCGAATCCCGGCGCCCCATATGGTCCCCTGTGCCTGCCAGGAGCAATTTCTGAGCCTGGAGCCAGAAATAACCCCTGAGCACTGCCGGGTATGACCCAAAAACCACAAAAAAAAAAAAAAAAGAATAGTGCTTTTACGGGTCAGAGCGGTGGCGCTAGTGGTAGGGCATCTGTGTTGCATGCGACTGACCTAGGACTGACCACGGTTCTATCCCCCAGTGTTCCATATGGTCCCCCAAACCAGGAGCTATTTCTTACCCCAGAGCCAGGAATAATCCCTGAGCATCACCAGGTGTGGCCCCCATCGTCCCCCCCCCCCAAAAAAAAAGGAAAGGGAAAAAAAAAAGAACAGTGCTTTTAGCTTATTAATTAACTTGATTGTTTCTTGTTTTAGTGCCACACCCAATGATGCTCAAGGATCACTCTTAGCTGGTTTGGGCGGACCATTTGGGGAATTGAACCTGGGTTAACCACACACAAGACAAATGTCTTATCCTTTGTACTACTCTCTCTCTATGTAATCTCCATGCCTCCTCCTAGGTCCATTTAATTCGCTTGTTGAGTTCTCACAAAAATTTGTTTCTTTCATTAAAATGAGAGCTGGATGGGGCCGGAGTGATAGCATGGAGATAAGGCATTTGCCTTGCATGCAGAAGGTCGGTGGTTCGAATCCAGGCATCCCATATGGTCCCCCATGCCTGCCAGGGGCGATTTCTGAGCATAGAGCCAGGAGTAACTCCTGAGCGCTGCTGGGTGTGACCCAGAAACCAAAAAACAAAAACAACAACAACAACAACAACAACAACAAAAACCCGAGAGCTGGAGAGCTCTTCACATCACAAAAGGATGAATGACTCAGACACTGTCGTCATTGCTTTTCTTCTATGATGTCTGTTCTCTTTCTCTTCCCCTTTCAGGTCCTGAGGGATATTTTTCCATCCATTCTGACACTGGCTCAGACTTTGTTGCACTCCCCAGAGCAGAGTATAACTTTGTTTGGCAGTCTTCTGTACAAATATGCATTCAAGTTTTTTGATAGTTACTGCCAGCAGGTATGTTAAATATTTATTTTCAAAAGGAAAGAACAAGGAAGTGAAAGTAAACGCAATTCTAAGCCATTGGCATGTGTTTGGTGTCTCTTGTTTGGTTGGAAGGCATAGTAGGACAAGTGACTCTAAATTAGGAGTTGGGAAAGTTTCATTCTAGATAAGAAATTTCAAAACACAGGATCCAGAGAGAGAAAACTCTAAAGTGTTGAGCACATGCTCTCTCTGCATGTAGGAAGCCCTGGTGTTTTATGATCTCCTGAGCAAAGTCTTTAATGATCCCCGAGCACAGAGCCAGGAGGAGTGACTCTGAAACAAAACAAAAAATTAGAGCACGGTAATAGATCCAGCTGTCTGAGATAGCTTTTGCAATTGAGAAAATACTGACTGGAATCAGCATGCAATGGTACTATAATGAAAAAGACAGATGACATCTAGTGGATTCTTTTGGAACCATCTCTATGTTTTACAGAATCTGGGATTGAAACATTAGCACAGAAAATAGGGCCTTTCTCTGGCTCATAGCCAACCTGGATTCAATCTCCAGTATCCCATATGGTCCCAAAGCCTGCCAGAAGTAACTTCTGAGTGCAGAGTCAGGAGTAACCCCTGAGCGCCGCCAGGTGTAGACTTCCCCTCACTCCTCCCCCCAAAAACAACATACAAATCTGGAAGAATGTTTAAAACCATAAGCTCCTGCTGCCAGAGAGATAGCACAGTGGTGTTTGCCTTGCAAGCAGCCGATCTAGGACCTAAGGTGGTTGGTTGGAATCCCGGCGTCCCATACGGTCCCCTTTGCCTGCCAGGAGCTATTTTTGAGCAGATAGCCAGGAGTGACCCCTGAGCACTGCCGGGTGTGGCTCAAAAACCAAAAAAAAAAAAAAAAAAACCAAAAACCAAAAAACACCTTAAGTGCAGCTTTCAACAGAGAAAAATAAATCTGTAGCCGATGAAGTCTAACCACAATTCAGAGAGAAATATTTAGCTCATATGGTAAAGGGGCTGGCCAGCAAGATAGTACAGAGGATAGCTTACTTAAGTTCTCAGTATCCCTTTATTATATTGACGCATTGCCGGAATGACCCCTGAGCACTGCCTGGTGTGGCCTTAAATCAGTAGACTATAGAGAGAAAGGGACCATGACCAAGACATAAAAATGTTAACTCAAAAAGACATGTGGACTTAGTACAGTTACCTAGGATATGGGAACACCCAAGTGTCCAATGACAGCTGAAGGTACATTTTATACACATACACACATATATGCATATATACATATATACAAACACACAAGAAATACTGTGCAGCTTTAGAAAATGATGATATGTAATTGGCCACAAGCTGAATGGAACCCGGAGGATTACGTGTAAGTTAGAAGGACACATACCAGATGTGGTATATAGGAAAACAGGACAAGGGAGTGCAGGATCAAAGGGGAGATATCTGGATTACCCTTGGAGAGGAAATTAATGAAAAGGACAGGAAAGGAAAGAAATCTAGGAACAATGGGGCCGGAGAGATAGCATGGAGGTAGGCCGTTTGCCTTGCATGCCGAAGGACAGTGGTTCAAATCCTGGCATCCCATATGGTCCCCTGAGCCTGCCAGGAGTGATTTCTCAGCATAGAGCCAGGAATAACCCCTGAGCGTCACCGGGTGTGACCCAAAAACAAAAACAAACAAACAAAAACAAAAAAAGAAATTTAGAAACAAGAGACAGGCAGGAGGAACCGGGCAGGGGAAGTCAGGGACCTTGGACACATCAGTGGTAAAGAGATGTAATATCTGTATATATCTAAACTACAGAGCTCAACCACACTGTAAGCCTGAGACCTAAACTGTAATACGTAGACTTACTCAAATGTGACTGTCAAGGAGGCAAGCTTAGGGGTAGCATAAACCTTGGCAGCATTTTAGGAAGTTGATTCTGGTGGTGGGACTGATGTTGACACATTTTATGAAATGTTTATGAAATGAAAATAGCTATAACTTTGTAGATCATGGTTTCTTAATAAATAACGAAAAGACTATGTTGTTAGATCGGGCCCACTGATGTAGAAATAAAGACTAAATGGTAATGTAACTAGATTGGTACAGTCCTAAATCTCCCAAATACAACATTAATGAAAACTGATGAGGGAGAGGCCAGAGCAATAGCGCAGCGGTAAGGCATTTGCCTTGCATGTGGCCAACAGAGGACAGACCCCAATTTGAATCCCGGCAACCCATATGGTCCCCTGAACCTGCCAGGAGTGACTTCTGAGCTCAGAGCCAGGAGGAATACTTGAGCATGGCTGGGCTTGACCCAAAAACAAAACAAACCTGATAAGGGGCCTGGAGAGATAAGTACTTGTCTTATCTCAACTCCTGGGAACACAGAGCCAGGAGTAAGCCCTGAGCAGTGTTGGTTGTGGCCCCCCAAACAAACCATGTCTCAAAGTAATGAGATTAGTTTGAGTGGGGAGAATGATTTTTATACAAGCTGAATTGGAATAGCCTCAGGCATTACTCTCTGAATGATCAGGCTGGGGCCACAGATAGTATAGCAGGTAATGTGCTTACTGGTGCACACAGTTGACCCACATTTGGTACCCAGTACCCCAAATGGTTTTGTTGGTTTTGGTGGTGCCGGGTGTGACCCCAAAACAAAAGCAAACAAAAAGATGGCTGTTAACCATGTCTTGTTTTTATCTTTGTACAGGAAGTGGTCGGGGCCCTGGTGACCCATGTCTGCAATGGGAATGAAACTGAAGTGGATATTGCTTTGGATGTGCTCTTGGAGTTGGTGGATAAAAGCCCATCTGCCATGAGACATAAACCTGTCTTTGTGAAGGTATCTATCTGGTTCTTTCATTTGACATTAGTGAATCATTTTTCTAACCTTTGCCTCAGAGGGGCTGATAGAGGAGTTCATCACCATCTATTAGAGAGTGAACATGATTGATAGGATATTCCCTCTTGATGAGGAGGTGATAGGGAAGCAGTAAGAAGAACAATAATCTCTAGACAAATTCATTCCTTGGGTACTTTTTATACTTAAATACGTGCTGACTCTATTCTGGATGTTATATGTAGGAGTTGGTATATGTCAGCCAGAGCAGGGATCTTAGTGTCCCGTTGTGCTCTCCTCCTTCAGGCAGGCAGAATGCCCTGAACAAATGGCCAGTCAGTGTGAAAATTGGGGAGTGGGGGAGTACAGAGTTAATCTGCTTCAGTTTTGGAGCCACACACAGTGGACCTTAGAGCTACTCCCAGCACCTTGCTTTGGATTTACTCTCAGCTCAGTGGGCCATGCATACTAGTTTTGGGATTTGTTTCTTCAACCCAGAGTGTGGCTTTTATTGAATACCAAGGGTTTTGGGGGGTTGTGGTTTTTGGGTGTTTTTGTTTGTTTTGGGGCCATACCCAGAGGGCGTACTCTCTGGGGGTTACTCTCCTAGCTCTGCCTTTAGAAATCTCTTCTGGGGGCCGGTGAAGTGGCACTAGAGGTAAGGTGTCTGCCTTGCAAGTGCTAGCCAAGAAAGGACCGCAGTTCGATCCCCCGGCGTCCCATATGGTCCCCCCAAGCCAGGGGCAATTTCTGAGCGCTTAGCCAGGAGTAACCCCTGAGCATCAAATGGGTGTGGCCCGAAAAACCAAAAAAAAAAATCACTTCTGGCAGACTCGGGGAACCATATGGATGTTGGGGATCAAATCTAGATTGGTCCTGGGTCAGCTGCATGCAAGCCAAACACCCTACCACTGTGCTATTGCTCCATCCCTAACCATGGTTTGATTTTTTTTGTTTTTACAGTACTTAAAAATGTTTTAGTTTGGTTTAGGGGCCACACTTGGCAATGTTCAGGAGTTATTCCTAGTTCTGCACTCAGGAATTACTCCTGGCACTGCTCAGGGAACTATATAGGATGATGGGAATCGCACTTGAGTTGGCTGCATGTAAGGCAAGCAGCCTACCCACTTTCTGTTGTTCCAGCTCCTAAATGTTTTTATTTACAGGAAAAATATTTTTGCTAACTTAAACCATTTGTGGCAATTTTTCCCTCAGAGCATTTTGGATTATTTAGATAATATGACTCCTCTACAAATACGAAAACTCTTCTATATTCTTAGCTCCCTGGCATTTTCCAAACAACATGAAACTAGCAATCATATCCACGTAAGTGGAAGCATATGAAGAAAGAATTTTGGCAGGGACATGGTGTGTGTGTAGAGGGGAGGGATGGTGGGGGGGAGGGTGTGTGTGTGTCTATCCGTCCATCTTTCCACACCTTATTTATGGCTCTGTGCTTAGGGATCACTCCTAGCACAGGTGTGCTAAGTGCACAGGGACTAAGTGGATCATTGAGGATCAAACCTGGGTCAGACATATGCAAGCCAAGTTCCTACCTTCTGTACTATCACTGGCCCCAAGAAAGAATTTATTTTTATTTACCATAGCATTAAGTGCATACTATGTAGCAGGCACTGATGTGAGAGGTCTGTCAGCTCTGCTGCCATTATGGAACATATTCAGTGAGAGTGGAGATGGATCCGTATGTAATAAACTAAATGAAACTTGAAAAAGAGCCGTTAGGTTCTGAGCTAAGCTATGGACACAAGGAGAGTTGCCCTGTGTTGCAGAGGGGAAGGTGGGTGGGTGGGTGGGGCAATGCTCCAGGTTTATCCCTGGCAGGCTCGGAACTATGTGGAGTGCTAGGGATCAAACCTAGATCAATCACTTGCAAGGCTAGTGCCTCGTCCACTATTACTATCTCTCTGACCCTGGTTGCCTTGTTTTATTTTGTTTTGGGGCCACACTTGGCGGTGGCACTCAGGTTCCTCCTGGCAGGCTCAGGGGACTATATGGGATGACGGGGATAGAACCTGGATCCATCCTGGGTCATCCACATGCAAGGCAAATGCCTTCCCACTATGCTATTACTCTGGCCCCAGCCTTGTTTTCTAAGGAACAGGTTTTGAGCCTCTGGGCTAGCTTGTATTTATGGACACTATTCCCTGAAAAAATATAGGCAGAAGGACTCAGAGAAGAACTTAGATTGGAAATTATAATTCAGCCTTATATTGTCTCTTCAGGGATGTCATGCTTACTAGCTCTGTGCTCAGGAGTGACCCCCTTGTGGTGTAGGGCAGAGGGCTACAAATCATGATTTAAATGCCTTAACCTATGTACCAGCTCTTCTGCTCATTCTTTATTGCCGCTCTCTGGCAATAATCCATATTGCATTGTGATTTTGGACAGTCTTCATTTTTTTTTTTTTTTTTTTTGGTTTTTGGGCCACACCCTGTGAGGCTCAGGGGTTACTCCTGGCTATGCGCTCAGAAGTTGCTCCTGGCTTCTTGGGGGACCATATGGGACGCCGGGGGATCGAACCTCGGTCCGTCCTAGGCTAGCGCAGGCAAGGCAGGCACCTTACCTCCAGCGCCACCGCCCGGCCCCAAAATTTTTTTTTTTTTTTTTTTTTGGTTTTTGGGCCTCACCCGGTGGCGCTCAGGGGTTACTCCTGGCTATGCGCTCAGAAGTCGCTCCTGGCTTGGGGGACCATATGGGATGCCGGGGGATCGAACCGCGGTCTGTCCAAAGCTAGCGCAGGCAAGGCAGGAACCTTACCTCTAGCGCCACCGCCCAGCCCCAGTCTTCATTTTTTGGGGGGGAAGAGATCTGGTGGTGTTCAGAGCTTACTTCTAATTCTGTGTTTAGGGATCACTCTTGGTGGTACTTGGGAGACCATATTGTGTGCCAGGAAAAGAACTTGGATTAGCCCTATCTGCTGTGCTCTCTCCAGCCTGAGTTTGATTCATTTTAATGAGTGAATAATTGTCTGTTGTTTTTGTATCCAAGTTAGTTTTATCCATCCATCCATCCACTGATAGACACTTGGTTTGTTCCAGTTATTGGCTTTTGTGGGTCGTGCTGCTGTGAACCTTGATATAAACTTGAGTCACTGTTTTTAGTTCTTTTGGGTAAGAATAGAATTATTGTGTATATGCTGAGTTTGTTGAATGTTTTGAGGGACCCCCAGACATTTTTCTTTTATTTTCTGTTATCTTGTAGCCCTCTGTGTCATCTTTGGAAAGATGTTTATTTAAGTATTTTCTTTCTTTTTTTTAAATAATCTTTATTTAAACACTGTGATTACAAATATGATTATAGTTGTATGATTACAGTCATATATAGAACAGTCCCCTTCACCAGTATAACATTCCCAGCACCAATTTCCCATATATCCCTCCTCCTCACCTCACCCCACCCACACCTGTACTTGAGACAGGCTTTCTACTTCCCTCATTCATTCATATTGTTATGATAGTTTTCAGTGTAGTTATTTCTCTAACTGCACTCATCACTCTATGTGGTGAGCTTCATGTCATGAGCTGCACCTACCACCCTCATCTCTCTTGTCTCTGAGATACTGTTAAAAATGTCTTTCATTTTTCTTAAAACCCTTAGATGAGTGAAACCATTCTGCATCTTTCTTTCTCCCTCTGACTTACTTCACTCAACATAATAGATTCCATGTACATCCATGTATAGGAAAATTTCATAACTTCATCTCTCCTAACGGCTGCATAGTATTCCATTGTGTACATGTACCACAGTTTCTTCAGCCACTCATCTGTTGAAGGGCATCTTGGTTGTTTCCAGAGTCTGGCTATTGTAAATAGTGCTGCAATGAATATAGGTATGAGGAAGGGATTTTTGTATTGTACTTTTGTGTTCCTCGAGTATATTCCTAGGAGTAGTATAGCTGGATTATATGGGAGCTCAATTTCCAGTTAGTGAAGGAATCTCCATATCGCTTTCCATAAAGGTTGGACTAGATGGCATTTCTACCAGCAGTGAAAAAGAGTTCCTTTCTCTCCACATGTTTATTCAAGTTCTTTTTTTCTTTCTTTTGACAGTGTGGGAATTGAATCCAGGGCCTCATGATCGTGAGATACATGCTCTACTACTGATCCACAACCCCAGCACTCTTTGTACATCTTTTTTTGTTTGTTTGTTCATTTGTTTTGTTGTTATTTTGGGTCACACCCGGCAGCGCTCGGGGGTTCTTCCTGGCTCTATGCTCAGAAATCGCCCCTGGCAGGCTCAGGGAACCATATGGGATGCTGGAATTCGAACCACCATCCTTCTGCATGCAAGGCAAATGCCCTACCTCCAAGCTGTCTCTCCGGGCCTCTTTGTATACCTTAAAATTATATTGTTGGGGCTAGACATTAGTACAGCAGGTAGGGCATTTGCCTTTCATGCAGCTGCCTCAGATTTGAGCCCCAGCATCCAGTATAACTCCCCAGTGCAGAGCTGGAAGTAACCCTTGAGCATTGCTTGGTGTGATCCCAAAACATAACAAATAATCATGCTTTGTTTAATAAGTGACAAGGAATGTTGTATTGTTAGCATGTACTTCCTTAAAATATTTTATGTATTGAGGTGTGAGTACAGCTTGCATTGCATATGGCCAATCTTGGTTTAATCGCTGGCATCACATATGATTCTCTGAACACCACCAGGAGTCATCCCAGAGCATTGCCAGATGTGGCCCCCAAATAAAAAACCCCCAAAATTATGCATTAATTTCTTACTGGATATATATGATTTTTTAAAAAACTATTGATTGATAAGTTTTGGGGCCATTACCCAGCGGTGCTCAGGGCTTACTCCTGGCTTTGCACTCAGAAATTGCCCCGACAGGCTGGGGGACTCTATGGGATGCCAGGAATCAAAGGGGTCCCTCCCAGGTCTGCTGCATGCAACACAAATGCCCTACCACTGTGCTATTTCTCCAGCCCCAGATATATGATGTTTCTAATTTATAATGGCAAACTATTCTCTTGTCTTCACTTACTTTATCTGCCTTTTAATGCTAAGAGTATTGAGTTTGGAGCCCGTAAATAAGGTAAAGGGGATAAGTTATGCCTTGCACATTACCAACCATGATTCAATCCCCAGTATCACATATGGACCTCTGGGTACTGTCAGTAGTGTTCCCTTAGTACGGAACTAGGAAGCCATGAAGCAGGCGTGATGTGTTTTGGGGGTCATATCTAGCAGTGCTGAAGGGTTATGGTGCCAGGAATTGAATCCAGGCCTCCTGCATGCAAAGTAGGTTTTGCATGTGTTCAGAGTGGAGCTCTTTCTGGCCCTAGTAATTTCTCTTGTCCTTGAAAAAACTTCCTGGGGCCGGGCGGTGGCGCTGGAGGTAAGGTGCCTGCCTTGCCTGCGCTAGCCTAGGACGGACCGAGGTTCGATCCCCCGGCGTCCCATATGGTCCCCCAAGAAGCCAGGAGCAACTTCTGAGCGCATAGCCAGGAGTAACCCCTGAGCGTCACAGGGTGTGGCCCAAAAACCAAAAAAAAAAAAAAAAAAAAAAAGAAAAAACTTCCTCTTTATTTTAGAGAGATTAGGGAGTATGGGCTACTCTCAGCCATGCTCAGGGCTTACTTTTGGCTCTGCACTCATGGTGGTGGATGATATGTGGGGACATCTCTCTAGGTGTGGACCATATGTGATACCTAGATTGAATTTGCATGGGTCTCGTATAAGGCAAGTACCTCACTTACGGTTCTATTGCTCCATCCAAACATTCGCTGTTAAATAGTTGGGAAAATGGACGAGAAAAAAAAAAAGGTAAGAAAACTTAAGAGGTGAAGTAACTTGTCAAATTCACACAAAAAGCCCTTGCTGTTGTAGGGTTTAGGCTTTTGTGTCCATATCCACCCACACACCCACACTCCTCACACGTCAATGCTAGACTTATTTTTGCTGAACCATATCCTTTGCCTGACAGACTTTTCCTGCAACTTCATCTTTGTGTCATCTCTTTGCAGGATGATCTGCACCTGGTGATACGGAAGCAGCTGTCCAGCACCATATTCAAATACAAACTGATTGGGATCATTGGTGCTGTCACCATGGCTGGCGTCATGGCGGCAGACAGGTACTCATAGAAATTTAGCCTTCTGCGCTGCATAGCGAAGTAGCTGCCTTGCAAAATAAAGGTTTATGTGGCCCACACAGCTTTCCATTGCTAGATGTTAAAAGCATGGTGAGACTCAAGCAAATAGTTGTTGTTATGAACTTATCTGATCTTAACTATACCACATGTGGTTCGTACAGAAATGCAGTCATAATCACGATGGTCTGATGAATATGAATGAAACTAGACATTGTCAAAAGATGGACTTTTCGAAGTGCTTTCACAAAGGGGGTCCATGTCCTCCTGAGATGTTTTAATTGATTTATTGTGTTTTGGGTCATACCCGCCAATGCTCAGGTGTCACTCCTGGCTTTGCACTCAGGAATTGCTCCTGGTGGGCTCACGGGATGCTGGGGACTGAACCTGGGTTGCTCACATGCAAGGCAAGTGCCCTGCCCATTTAGCTGTTGCTTCAGCCCATGATGCTTTTTTCTTGCATCTATTCCTGTCTAGGTAAAAGTCAGGATCTCTATTGTTTGTTATTCCCAAGACATTTGTCATAGCACACCTGATTTGATTTTTTTTTTTTTTTTTGGCGGGGGGTGAGGTGGGGACACATCCCATAGTCCTTGGGGCTTACTTTTGGCCCTTTACTCTGGGATCACTCTTAGCATCGCTTAGAGACCACATGAATTTTTTTTTTAATTTTGATATTGAATCACCATGATTGAATTTCAGTCATTTAATATTTTAACACCTATCCCTTCACCAATGCTTATTTTCTACCACCAGTTTCCCCAGTTTTCTTCAATTCCCCTCATCTGCTTCTGTGGCAGACACTGTTCTCTTTCTTTCTTTCTTTCTTTCTTTCTTTCTTTCTTTCTTTCTTTCTTTCTTTCTTTCTTTCTTTCTTTCTTTCTTTCTTTCTTTCTTTCTTTCTTTCTTTCTTTCTTTCTTTCTTTCTTTCTTTCTTTCTTTCTTTCTTTCTTTCTTTCTTTCTTTCTCTTTCTTTTTTTCTCTCTCATTTTCTCTCTTACTGTCTCATTTTTATCTTTTTTTCCTTGTAGGCACCATGGTTTACAATACTATTACTGAAAAGTTATCATGCATATCATTTTACATTCATTTAGCAACCAGTTTTTTCTGGAGTAATTCTTTCCAACTGTTATTGTTATAGTGGTCCCTTCTCTGTCAGAACTGCACTTGCCCTGCTCATTTCTATTGTCTTTGGGTATTCCTACGCTATGTTGTTTTTTCATTTGTTGGTTTGGTTTGGTTTGGTTTTGGGCTACACCTGGCAAATAACCCCTATATCTAGAGATTATTCCTGGCTTTGCATTCAGGATTTATTCTTGGTGGTGCCCATACGGGATGCCAGAGATTGAACCAAGGTTGGCTGCTTGCAAGGCAAGTGCCCTTCCCATTGTACCATCTCTCTTACCCCAGCATACCATGTTGTTGTTCTATCCTCTATCTATCTATCTATCTATCTATCTATCTATCTATCTATCTATCTATCTATCTATCTATCTATCTATCTATCTATCTATCTATCTATCTATCTACCTACCTACCTACCTACCTACCTACCTACCTACCTACCTACCTACCTACCTACCTACCTATCTATGTATCTATCCTTTTAATTAATATGGTCATTCTGTATCTGTGTGACCATATGAATTTCAGGAATGAAGCCTGGGTTGACCTCAAACAAGTCAAGATAGTATCTGCTTACTATCTTCTAGCTTTCTAGCATGCTGCTCTGTTTTTTGTTTTGGATGTGTAAGGGAGGCAATTTTTGCACTAATCCATATTCTTTCGATGGGTGTGTGATATGCTTGAGCTTGCTGAAATAGAGAGATGGGAGGTTAGCTCATGCAATGCTTAGGGGTCTAAGTATTTAACCAGAACCCTTCCCCCCAACAAACTCCTAATCCTTTTTGTTTTGAGGGCCCCCTCAAAGTGGCTCTGGGACTGAGGGTCACTCTGGAAAATACTTGACCTTTCAAACTGCCTAGAACCTCTGAGACCCAATCCCATGGTGGTAGGTATCATATTCAGAATCTTGACACCGGTCTCAGGTACAACAGCCCTTTGAGCTATCACATCAGCTCCAGAAGGCATTATTCTTAAACTTAATTGCTCCTTGTTACTAATTATTATAAGTAAAGTTTCATTTTCTTTTTTAGAAGTGCATCAGTCAGTTTAACCCAAAGGAAAACAGAGTTAAGCGATGAAAAATGTGCACAGGTGAGTGAATTCTTGTGATGTGGTTCATATTTTTATCAATAACTAAACAATTGGTTTTGGTCATGGCTAGTTTATCACAAAGACCGCTTCTGTTTTTAAAATAAAATTTTTTTCCCGGGGCCGGCATGGTGGCGCTAGAGATAAGGTGTCTGCCTTGCCAGCGCTAGCCTAGGATGGACCGCGGTTCGATCCCCCGGCGTCCCATATGGTCCCCCAAGCCAGGAGCGACTTCTGAGTAGCATAGCCAGGAGTAACCCCTGAGCGTCACCAGGTGTGGCCCAAAAACCAAAAAAAATATTTTTTTCCCCTGATTGTACGGTTTTCGGGGGGGGGGGGCAAAGGGGAAGGTCACCCTTTCCTTGATTTTACTCAGGGCTTACTCCTGGATCTAAGTTTAATGAACAATTCTGGTGAATCTCAGTGGACCAGGGATCAACCCCAGGTTGACTGTGTGCATGGCAAACACCCTACCCACTATACTATCGCTTCTGCCCCTGAACTCATAGCTCTTTGAATGGTATTATTTGGAAGTGGATGTTTATTTTTGAGCCACTCATGACTTCTTAGGGCTTCAGCCTGACTCTGAACTCAATGCTCACTCCTGGCAAGGCTTGGATTCTCTATGCAGTGCCAGAGATCAGAACTTGGGTGTAAGGCAGGCACCTTGTTTGCTGCATTAGATTGCCAGCCCCAAAGTTACTGCGCTGCTGCTTTTGCAACACCCAGATTTTACTGGTTTGGGCCACACTTCTGTTCCCTAATCATCTATTTTATTGGAAATTCCTGGAGAGTTAGGAAGGTAGGCCAAATACAAACAATGGCATTGAGACAGAGTCTGTGTGTCTTGTAAGACGTGAGTGTAAAGTTATGTCATGTCTAGAAAACAGCCTTGAATTAAGACTTTCTAATTGAAGTTTTTATTCAGATGTTATTGATTAAGACTTGCTTCTCATAGAAATGGTTTTATCCAATTTTGCTCGAGAAAATCTGACAGGCTACATGTGCCTGATGGATAATCCGAGTTTTGCTAGTCAAGTTGGAGAAAGTAAAAGTTTGAAGCTGAATGGAGTAAAGGATGGTGGCGGGAGGCACTGATCGCCCAAGGGCTGACCGTCCTTTCCTTTCACTGCTTCAGGTAACCTCCTTGCTGCAGCTCGTTCGTTCATGCAGTGAGCAGTCTCCTCAGGCCTCTGCTCTTTATTATGATGAATTTGCCAACCTGATCCAAGTAGAAAAGCTGGCTCCAAAAATCATGGTAATGTTCACGATATTTGCTTAACATGCTGTGTGAGAACAACTTGCTTGCACATTCTTAAATCCTTTATCTTTTTTCGGGGGTGGGGCAGGGCTACACCAAGAGATATTCAGGGTTTACTCCCAACTCTGCACTCAGGAATCACTCCTCATGGTGCTCTGGGAAACTTAGGCAATGCTGGGTATCTAATCAAACGTGGATTGATTACATCCGAAACAAGTACCCTGTCCTTTGTACTATTGTTCCGGCCCCAGGTCCATTTATTTATTTATTTTTGGTATTACACAAATAGCTTGCTCTTGTGAGCTCGCTCATGTCCTATAACCTGTTTGTTCATTTGCCTCCTGAAGGAGTGGGTTGGACAAACCATCTTCAGTGATTTCCAGGATGCCTTTGTGGTGGACTACTGTATACCGGAAGGGTGAGTACTACTTACCCTCCGACTCGGTTGTACTCCTAGGATGAAGTCATTTCGCTCAGATCTCATAGGATTCTATGTCTCTCCACAGCAACTACCCATTTCCTGTGAAAGCTCTGTATGGTCTTGAAGACTATAACAGCCAAGATGGGATTGCCATCAACCTCCTGCCACTGCTCTTCACTCACGACTGGGCAAAGGAAGGCGGTGGAGCTGTTTCAAAGGATCCAAACCAAAAGTCAGTTCGGGATTGGAAGTGGTGTGGTGTCGATGAAAAGGGGGTAGTTGGGGGCCGGAGAGATAGCATGGAGGTAAGGCGTTTGCCTTGCACGCAGAAGGACGGTCGTTGAAATCCTGGCATCCCATATGGTCCCCTGAGCCTGCCAGGAGCGATTTCTGAACATAGACCCAGGAGTAACCCCTGAGCACTTCTGGTTGCGACCCAAAAAACAAAAAAACAAAAAAAAAAAAGCAAAAAAAAAAAAAAAAAAAAAGGGCAAGAAAAGAAAAGGAAAGGGGGTAGTTACTTTCAGGAGGTTTGGTTGTGTATTGTTTCATGCCGTCTAATAGAGACTCTGATGGTTTTCTGCTTTAATTCTTTTTCAACTCATTTTTTGTTAAATCATTGTAAATTACAAAGTATAGAGATATGTTCGATTCATTTCCAGGCATACAATGTTCCAGCAGCAGTTGCTTCACCAGTGTTCACCACCTTACAACTTGATCCCCAGTTCCCCCTGACAGCCCCACCCACCCAACCCCCAGAGTACATCTGTGATGGGCACCTTCCCCCTCTGCCATAGAACTAATGTTCTCTGCTTTACCTTGCCACACCCTTCCCCCACCTGCCCAATTCCTGTTCCATTGATGAGCTTCCTGCTGAAGACCAGTTCGGCTCTTGGCTTCTCTTGCCTTTTTTGCTTTCTTCTCATTGCATTTGTCTGTTGCCATCTCCCTCCTCCCTTTTATCTTTCCTCTCCAAACACATGGGCATTTATTTACTCTCTACCTCTCTATCTGGTTAATTTGTTTCTTGTTAAGTTACGTGGCATGAGAGCAGACATTTCTATGTGCAAAGCTCACACAGTATAAAATTGTGTTCTCTAACAACATAAACTAAACTATAAAGTGGGATCTACAGCTGTACTTTCCTTCCCAGATTGGTGTCACCATTGTGCCTGACCCCCTACTTCCGACTACTGAGACTGTGTGTGGAGAGACAGCACAATGGAAATTTGGAGGAGATTGACGGCCTGTTAGGTACACACTGAAGCTAACAGTTCCTTTCTATAGAATGCTTTTGTGTACTTAAAATGTGTTGACATGGACCTGGAGTGCTAGCACAGTGGTAGGGCGTTTACCTTGCATGCTGCCAACCTGGGACGGACCTGGGTTCATTCTCTGCCATCCCATATGGTCCCCCAACCTGCCAGGAGCGATTTCTGAGCTCAGAGGTAGGAAGAACCCCTGACCACTGGTGGGTGTGGCCCCAAAACAAACAACAGCAACGAAAAGAGTATTGACCAGTGCAGGGGCTATGTGGGAAAGAATAATCTCCCTCATAGCTGTAGAGGATTACAAGACAAAGTAATAAATAGTTCCTGCATGTTAACAAACCAGACGACAGACTTCCATGTTGCTTTGTGACTCTAGCTTCTGTAAGTATTGCAAGACTTCTTCATTATAATGCTTGGTGACACATAGTGGAACACATGCTTTTGAAAGTACTTAGTTTTCAACGTTCAAATAAAAGTTCAGTGGCCAGGGGCCGAAGCGGTGTGCAAGTGATAAGGCGTCTGCCTTGCCCGCACTAGCCTAAGATGGACCGAAGTTTGATCCCCCATGTGGTCCCCCAAGCAAGGAGTAATTTATTTATTTATTTTGGTTTTGGTTTTGGGTCACCCCTGGCAGGCTTGTGGGACCATATGGGATGCCGGGATTCGAACCACTGTCCTTCTGCATGCAAGGCAAATGCCTTACTTCCATGCTATCTCCCCGGTCCCACAAAGAGCAATTTCTGAGCACATAGCCAAGAGTAATCCCTGAGCATCATCGGTGTGCCCCCACCCCCACCCCCTAAAAATAGAGTTTAGTGGCAGAATTAGACAAGCTAGCTCTCAGGGCAACTCCCAGAGGAGTTGAAAATGCTTGTTTCAGAATGCATTTCTCTTTCAGACTGCCCTCTGTTCCTCACTGACTTGGAGCCCGAAGAGAGGTTGGAGTCCATGTCTGCTAAAGAGAAATCCTTCATGTGTTCACTCATCTTTCTTACAATTAACTGGTTTCGAGAGGTAAATGGAGTTTCGGGTTTTTCACCTTTTGAACACAGTGTTTCTCAGAAGGAAACTTTACTTGCTTCTCCTGAGAGTTTCCTGAAAAGACTCGATCTAGCACCAGCCCCTGTGTACTCTCCCAGTAGGTCCCCCTCTCCCTTGTTGCATGTATTGTCTCATGTGACTAACTCGCATAATTAGAGTTCATTGAAAGATGTCTTTGCTGTATTATCTCCGAGTATTTCGTTGGCCGAATTTTTCTTGTGCTTGGAATAGCTTTATCTTCTCCACTGAGAAAATATTGCTTTTCTTTGCCATTGGTACAGGTTCAGTTATTTCATTCAGTGAGATCAAGTAGATAATGGTTTCCCCTTTAGATTATACTTCTGTTAATGAAATGAGGAAAGTGATGGTAACACGTTGGTGACATGTTACATGTACATCTCAGTTCTCTTCCCAGGCATGTTATTGAAGAGAATGTTTGGATTCTCTTACCCTTGCAGTTATGGGTAGGGCAGGCATTTTCCAGGATTTAATCAGCAGGTTTCAGGTACAGAAAATTTAAAGTGATTACAGTTAATCAGATATTTAAACGGAGCCAAATACTAGACTAATTTTTAAATTTCTATTACTTGGGCCCGGAGAGATAGCATGGAGGTCAAGCATTTGCCTTGCATGCAGAAGGATGGTGGTTCAAATCCCGTTATGCCATATGGTCCCCCGAGCCTGCCAGGAGCGATTTCTGAGCATAGATAGAGCCAGGAGTAACCCCTGAGCACTGCCAGGTGTGACCCAAAAACCAAAAAAAAAATTTCTATGACTTGACTGCATGCCTACTTGGTAGCTGATGAAATAAAAATAAAAGACTTGGCTAAGGCCATACGAGGATGTAGCAGAATAGGACTTCTTTCCCCCGAGTGTGCTCTTGCCACTGTTCCTTTGTCCCAGGTAATAAGTAGAACTAATTGGGAGCCAGAGAGATAGGGCATTTGCCTTGCATGCGGCAGACCTGGGAGAGGCCCAGTTTGATTCCCAGCATCCCATATGATTCACTAGCCTGCCAGGGACGATTTCTGAGTGCAGAGCCAGGAGTGACCCCTGAGTGCCACTGGGTTTGACCCAACAACCAATCAATAAATAAAAATTAAAAAAAAACCTAATTGGGCCCAGAGAGATAGCACAGCGGCGTTTGCCTGCAAGCAGCCGATCCAGGACCAAAGGTGGTTGATTCGAATCCTGATGTCCCATATGGGCCCCCGTGCCTGCCAGGAGCTATTTCTGAGCAGACAGCCAGGAGTAACCCCTGAACATCGCTGGGTGTGGCCCAAAAACCAAAAAAACAAAACAAAACAAAACTAATTATTAGAAGTGATCAGCCATATTGGCTCAACATTTTTCTCTATAGCACTTTTCTGTTTTGTTTGTTGGGGGGACAGGGGTCCTCCATAGACAAGCTAGGAATCACCAGGACTCTCCTGGAGGTGATCAGAAGTCTGTCTCAGGCCCTAGAGGGCCTAGAATGCTTTTTACGTTACATACTAAACTACTATGCTACTCTGTGATCCTGAATGACATGTCTTTTTTTGTTTTGTTTTGTTTTGTTTTGGGGTCACACACAGTACTGCTTGGGGGCAACTCCTGACACTACGTAGGCTCAGAAATTGTTCCTGGGGGCCGGGTAGGTGGCGCTGGAGGTAAGGTGTCTGCCTTGCAAGCGCTAGCCAAGGAAGGACTGCGGTTCGATCCCCTGGCGTCCCATATGGTCCCCCCAAGCCAGGGGCGATTTCTGAGCGCTTAGCCAGGAGTAACCCCTGAGCGTCAAACGGGTGTGGCCCAAAAAAAAAAAAAAAAAAAAAAAAAGAAATTGTTCCTGGCAGGCTTGTGGGACCATATGGGATGCTGGGATTCAAACCACCATCCTTCTGCATGCAAAGCAAATGCCCTACCTCCATGCTATCTCTCCGGCCCTTGAATGACATTTCTTATTAGTTGTGAAAACAAGGTGAAAACGGATTGTTCAAAGATTGAACATAGGGTTTGTACCTCTGCAGGTTGTCAATGCCTTCTGCCGTCAAGCGTCCCCTGAGATGAAGGGGAAGGTGCTCACTCGAATCAAGCACATCGTAGAGCTCCAGAGGATTTTGGAGAAGTACTTAGCAGGTGAGGGTCATGATCTTGGAGCCATGTAAGGACAGCAATGAGGGGGTAGAGAATTTAGCTTTCGAGTCACACTGAAAGGTAGCTGCCTTAAGGCTCTAATACAGTGGGACAGACATTTGTCTTTGACTCTGCCAAGCCGGTAATCCCATACAAATCCCTGAGCACAGCCAGGAGTTTTTCCTGAGAGCAGAGCCAGGAGTAATTTCTGAGCATCATTGGGTGTGGTCCCAAAACAAAATAAAACAAAAAGTAGCTGCTCATGCTTAGCTGAGACAAGGATACCTAGAGTCAACAAAATTTTGAAAGACTAGGGTGCAGGAATGTGACACAACATTTAAGCACTTGACTTGCGTGCATGAGATTTGGGTTTGATCTCTGGCACTCCAAAACAAACTAGAGCATCATTTTCCCTTGCTATCTTCAGCAATGCTGGAGGGTCATGGGGTCTTTGATGATGATCTGAAGTGACTTCGTTCATCAGTACTATAAATTTTAACATCTTTCTAACCATGTTACCTAAATTTTAATAAAACAGTTTTAATATGGTTAAGGCAGCTGGATTCAGAATTCTATGCCCTGAACATGCCACCCAGCCCCGTGTAATGAATAGAATTTAAGGGGGTGCATAGCATCAGTCCAAATTTGCTCCCTACTCTGCATAAATTCCTTCGAGCAGAGTCAGGAATAGCTCCTGAGCACTGTGACATGATCCAAATAACAGCCAGAGGAAATGGATGTAATAATGTAAAAAGCAGAGCGAGAGCGATAGCACTGCAATAGGCTGTTTGCCTTGAACGTGGCCAATCTGGGATGGATCTGGGTTCGGTTCCTGGCACCCCACAGGAGTGATTTCTGAGTGCTGCCAAAAGAAAAAAAGTAAAACTGGTCAAAGTAATAGTGTTTGCTTGCATGTGGCCAGCCCAGATTCAATCCCTAGTATCACATTTGGTCCCCTGAACCCCTCCAGGAGAGATTCTTTAGCACAGAACAAGGATTAAACCCTGTTGTCCACCACCACCCCCAAAATTGTAAAACATTGGCCTGGAGAAATAATATAGCTGTAGGGTACTTGCTTTATACACAAATGACCCGAATTTCATCCCTAGCTCTCTATATGGGCCCTCAGCACTAGGAGTGCCTCAGTGCTGAACCAGAAATAAGCACAGTTGAGCCAGGTATGATACAAAAACAATAACAGGAAAAAATATAAAGCCTTATTTGAGCAATTGTAAAGTGACGCTTCTACTGTAGTGGCCTTTGCCTCTCTGAACATAATCTGAACCAGGCGTGAAGATGTTACAGGATTCTTTTTTTTTTTTTTTTTTTTGGGGGGGGTCACACCCGGCATTGCTCAGGGGTTACTCCTGGCTGTCTGCTCAGAAATAGCTCCTGGCAGGCACGGGGGACCATATGGGACACCGGGATTCGAACCAACCACCTTTGGTCCTGGATCAGCCGTTTGCAAGGCAAACGCCGCTGTGCTATCTCTCCGGGCCCTGTTACAGGATTCTTAATACTTTCTGGTCCTTAAGTTTGAAATCCAAGCTTGATTCTCTGGGGGAAAACTTGGAGCCTCCCTCTAGTCCTCATCTCGAGAATTGTGTTGGAAACAGACTGGTACAGAACCAGACTGTGTTTACATTTGCTTTGTTTATTTTCCATTGTTATTGGGTTGCTTATGTTTTATTTAGAGTAGTTAATATGCTGTCCCTATAAGCTACTCTTGGTCATTTTGATTTGCTAAAATAGATTATTTTATTTTATTATCATTATTTTTGTCATTATTACTATTGATCATGTAATATATTGTCAAATTATATAATATGTAATTCTATAGAATATATCAGAATTATAATATAATACATATTCAACATGCTATAACAGTGAATATCTTGTTTTATTAATGTGCTTGTATTAATTATAATTAATCATTAGTATTAATAATTTTATTGGTTTTATAATAAAAATTGGTCTTTGAATGCACTTTCGAAGCTTTTATCCATCCTTGGAAACTAGTCCTTAGTTCCCAGGTGACTGCATTTCAAGTCTAATGTGATATCTGCCTCCTTGGTTTCAGTCAACCCGAACTATGTTCCTCCGCTAGCAAGCTTTGACTTGCAGAATTTAGATGTCACGCCTCACGCCAGTACTTCTGTTTCAGCAAAAATCAGGAAACCAGGAAAGATAGGTGAGTATCTTCTTGCCTTCTTAGTGTCTTTATATGAGTCTCATTCAATTAATCTAAAAAGGGGCTGGAGCTTTAGTACTGTGGTTAGGGAGCTGACCTTGCACCTGGGTTCAATCCCTAGCATCCCATATGGTCCCCTGAACCTGCCAGGGGTGATCCCTCAACACAGAGCCAGGAGTGAGCCTTGAGCACCACTGATGGCCCTAAACTCCCCTCCTCCCACAAAATAGTGACTTAACAAATATGCCAAAATAAAAGTCATCTCCATCAAAGCGTCAGGAATTGGAGAGAGAATGCAGTTGGACAGTCTTTTCAGCATTATTATAATTTAGCAGTGCTGGAGAGATAGCTCAGTGTACTTGTGCTGCAGTGAGTGCTTTGTATGCTGGCAGCCTGGGTTTATATCCCTGATCCCACATGGTGCTCTTAGCACTTCTTGGTGGGGAAGAGACCCCCCCCCCCAATTCTTTTAATTATACAGTTTTTCTACCTCTAGTTAGTCTTTGGCAGGCCATCTCCTGAAGTTAGTTATTTTTAGCAAGCGTGATTATAGATGACTTACGATGTTTCTCATTCAAAACAGGAGGAAGAAAACGAAAAGCAGATGGCACCAAAGCATCTGACACACTTTCAAAGGAGGATACTTCAGAATGTGACCCTACACCGTGTGATAGAAGCCAGATGGAAAAGGTATCACTGACGGGCTCCAGGAAGGTGATGGCAGCCCAGTGGGAACCATTTGTCTCTGAATCTCACACAGAGGAAAATGGGAGAAAGAAGGCAAAAACGGAATAGACACACTTGTCTAGATCTCAGTTGTAGAGCTCGGGTTAGATTCCAGGTCTTTGCCACCACCCCGCACTGTTTTCCCATGGTTTTTGCAGTCTTCTGCTCCTTTTTTTGTACCCCTGAATACTTTGAATTGCTTCTTAAAACAGTGACCAAATTCTGCCTTAAGATATAAGTATTGTTTTCTGATCCCAGATTACCAGCTTCTCAGTGAATCTAGATACCATGAAAGACTGTATAGTTTCTGGTACTTGATGAGATAGTGCTTCAGTTTTTCCTGTAACTTTCCTACTCACAGAGTAGGTGGTATTTGTTTTTTGTTTTTTTTTTGTTTTGGGGCCACACCCAGTGGCGCTCAGGGGTTACTCCTGGGTATGTGCTCAGAAATTGCTCCTGGGGGCCGGAGAGATAGCACAGCAGTAGGGTTTTAGCTTTGCACGCAGCTGACCCAGGACAGATGGTGGTTCGAAACCCAGCATCCCATATGGTCCCCTGAGCCTGCCAGGAGTGATTTCTGAGCACAGAGCCAGGAATAACTCCTGAACGCCACTGGGTGTGACCCAAAAGCCAAATAAAAAGGAAAAAAAGAGGGCTCGGAGAGATAGCACAGCGGCGTTTGCCTTGCAAGCAGCTGATCCAAGACCAAAGGTGGTTGGTTCGAATCCTGGTGTCCCATATGGTCCCCCGTGCCTGCCAAAAGCTATTTCTGAGTAGATAGCCAGGAGTAACCCCTGAACACCTGGCCTAAAAAAAAAAAAAGGAAAAAAAATCACTCCTGTTTTGAGGTACCATATGGGATGCCAGGAGATCGAACCGTGGTCCGTCCTAGGTCAGACACGTGAAAGCAAAGACCCTATTGCTGCGGTACCACTCTGGCCCAGCCTTTTTTTTTAAATGTCTTTAGGGTTATACTTGCCTCTGTCCTATGTGATTCTCCTGGTAGCACTGGGAATCAACTTAGAGGGTTTGACGTATGTGTTCTGTGGGCTCATCCATGCACATATCACTGAGATATCTCCCCCCCTTTTTTGGTTTTTGGGTCACACCCAACAGTGCTCAGGGGTTACTTCTGGCTCTAAACTCAGAAATCGCCCCTGGCAGGCAAAGGGGACCATATGGGATGCTGGGATTCGAACCACCATCCTTCTGCATGCAAGGCAAACGCCCTACCTCCATGCTATCTCTCTGGCCTCTGAAACCTAACTTCTTAATCTAAGAGGGGTCATTCAGCTTAATGTGGATGTTGCAGAAACTTCCTCAGTAGTAAAAGGTTTCTGATTGTGCAGCAAACGAATATGAATTCTGTGATGTTTCTAATAGTGTTTATCTGTGAGTTGTCCTCAGTTAAAACAAAAGGTTGCCAGTGAAAGAATTAAGAAAACCTGTAGTTGAGCAATGGGACCATATTTTTTTTTTTTTGGGCCACACCCGGCATTGCTCAGGGGTTACTCCTGGCTGTCTGCTCAGAAATAGCTCCTGGCAGGCACGGGGGACCATATGGGACACCAGGATTTGAACCAACCACCTTGGGTCCTGATAGGCTGCTTGCAAGGCAAACACCGCTGTGCTATCTCTCCGGGCCCGGGGATGATATTTCAATGCGTGCTTTTGCGTGGGCAAGTCCTAAGATCAGTTCCAACACTGGACCTGTGAGTAGTATTGAAAGCAACCCCTGACTGCCACTGGATTTGGCTCCCAAGAACTAAATAAGAAACCCAAAATGAGGGCCAGAGAGATAGCATGGAGGTAGGGCATTTGCCTTGCATGCAGAATGACTGTGGTTTAAATCCCTGCATTCCATATGGTCCCCCGAGCTTGTCAGGAGCTGTCTGAGTGTAGAGCCAGGAGTAACCCCTGAGCGCAGCCAGGTGTGACCCCCAAAACAAAAAAACAAACAAACAGAGAGTCCTTGGTTAGGATGAGGTAGTGTTGGCATTACAGCACAGGCTCAAATTGGGCCAAAAGGGACCCTGTACACAGAAGGTGTGTAGATTCCCAATGTGTTAGAAAGACAATATAGAGAAATCTTTATCCCAGGAGAGCACCGAGAAAGAAGAGAAGGCACCAGTGTCACTACAGAATTACCGCGCTTACTTCCGAGAGCTGGACATTGAGGTCTTCTCTGTTCTGCAATGTGGACTTGTGACCAGGTCCATCTTGAATACTGAGATGCACACTGAGGTAAGTGAGCTGTAATCTTTTGGGGGGTTTTTTGGAGGGAGGAGGGCATACCCGGCTGTGCTCAGGAGTTATTCTTGGCTCTGTACTCAGAAATCGTTCCTGGCTGGTTCGGAAGACCATATGGGAAGCCAGGAATCCTAATCGGTTCCATTCTGGGTCGACTTTGTGCAAGGCAAATGCCCTGCCGCTGTGCTGTTTTGTTGTTCCAGCCCCAAGCTGCGGGGTCCTGAAGCCCCCCAGGGGGGCCCGGCCAGCAGGAATTAGCTGGGAAGACTTCTCAGACAACCGCACTCCTATTTTGCTGGGTAGAAGCACAACCACACTGTAAAAAATCTGAGAGAGGTTAATAATAAAGACCCAAGGCAATGTCTCACTGCTCAAGGGCAACTTTATTTGGCTACAGCTCCTTCTTATATAGAGAAGGAGAAGGGGGCAGTACAAGGGTGATGTCAATCACACTTTTGGCATGAAAATTACTTCATTATTCCAAATAAGGCAAGTGGGCAATACTTCTTGCAGTATCCATGGAAACATCTTGTGACCTTCTAGCTGCATTCCTAATTGCTTGACTATCAGGAGGTGGTGCAAGATGTGCTTGCCTCAGTGATCTTGAACAGACAATGTAGCATATACACAATAATGAATGTCTTGTAAACTCAGGGATATGGTTAAGGGAGTAAGGCCTCTTTTCTGGGAATGGTACTGGGCTGTGTTGCTCTCCTCCGGGCTAAAAGATTAATTATACTTTGCAGCTGCATTTTCCTTTCTCTTTGGCCCAAGAACTTACAGCAAGACTGCATGTAGCCTTTAGGTGAAAGGCTGGATTATGGCAGAAAGAATAGCAAAATGGCCTCAAACAAGTCAGTCCCCAACACCAAGCTGTGATCTTTGAAATTCATATTTTTGGTTCGTTTTATTTATTTATTTATTTATTTCAAATTTATGGCCACCCACTGCAGTGCTCAGGGCTACTTCTGGCTCCTGACCCTGGTTGAGGAACAGAGAGATAGAAGATAGTACAGTATCCGTTATCTTTCATGTGGCTGACCTGGGCTCAATCCCTGGCAACCCTTATGGCTCCCCAATCCCCTCGAGGAATGTTTTTACTGAAAAACAGAGCCAGTAGTAAGTTGGTTAAAGTTGTTAAAGCTCCAAAACTATAAAACAGAAATTTAGGGAACTTGAAGTTGGGACAACTGCATGCAGTCTTTCTCCTCTGTGCAATCTTTCCCAAACCCTTTGTCTGTGAAAGTAATGATGGCTGGTAACTCTGATTTTGTGTGATAAGTTTTCCTTTGTTTTGTTTTGTTTTGTTTTGGGTTTTTCTGGGTCACACCCAGAAACACTCAGGGGTTAGTCCTAGCTCTATGCTCAGTAATCGTTCCTGGCAGGCTCGGGGGACCCTATGGGGTGCTGGGATTTGAACCACTGTCTTCTTCGTGCAGGGCAAATGCCTTACCTCCATGCTATCTCTCGAGAGGCCCTGTTTCCCTTTTTTTATTATCACATACCTGGTTGTTATCCTCCTCAGTTCAGAACTTGTCCTGGTACTCAAACCACTTGTGCTTGGTATAGAAATTAACCTTAAAGACCTCATGCCTGGAAGGTACTTCTGTTTTTCTACTGAACCATATCCTTGGACCCTGTTCTTCTGCTCGAAAGGCTAACATTTTTCTTTTTCGAACAGTTGTTAGACATTATTAAAGATCAGGCTACTGATAAGACCTTTTTTGTTTATTTGTTTTTGGGTCACACCTGGCGACGCTCAGGTTACTCCTGGCTCTGAATTCAGAAATCGCCCATAGCTGGCTTGGGGGACCATATGAGATGCCAGGAATCGAACCATCATCTCCTGGGTCGGCTGCATGCAAGGAAAACACCCTCCCACTGTGCTAACTCATCAGCCCAAGTATTATGACTTTTACCTTAGGTATAAATAATGATCTGCTTGGATTACTTTTCTTGATTTAGGTGCTCAAGGGACTGTGGAGGACCAATGATCCAACGCAGGGCTCCCACATGGAAAGCATGCACTCCAGTCTTTTGAGCCAGCTCCCTAACCCTTCGTTGACTTTATAAGGAAGCACTGTTATGGTTCAGTTCTTTAGTTTTCTCTTAAGTCATAACACTTTCCTGTCATTCATCAGATGCCTTTGTGTGTATGCCACTGATAGGGACTTTGATAGTTCAGTAGTATATGCAGATGGTACTTGCTTGCAGATCATTCATAATCCAGCAAAGAAAGTAGATTTAGGGGTGGAGTGCTAACACAGCAGTAAGCATTTGCCTTTTACACGGCCAACCCAGGACAGACTGAGGTTCAATCCCCAGGTCCCCCGAGTCTGCCAGGAATGATTTCTGAGCACAGAGCCAGGAGAAACCTCTGAGCACCATCAGGGGTGGTAAAAAAAAACCAAAAACAAACAAACAAAAAAGTAAATTTAACTAGAAATATTATGTCAATTGATGGTCTAACTCTAATGGTCCAGGATAGAAAATAGTTGTTAGCCAAGGGCCTGAGGCCTCTGTGTTCTGGGCTCCACCAAGGACCAAGGACACACCCAGCAATTAACACCTGATGGGATGCAGGGGATCAAACCTTGGTTGATCACATGTAACTCAAACACCCTATCCAGTGTATTATCTCTTCAGCCCTAAATCCCCAGCTTATACCATACACCTTTACAAGAACGTAAGTTCCTCCAAAGTAGATTATTATTTCTCTCTCTTTTTTTTGGTTTTGGTTTTGGTTTTGGTTTTTGGGCCACACCTGGCAGTGCTTAGGGGTTACTCCTAGCTCTATGCTCAAGAATCACTTTTGGTGTGCTTAAAGGACTATATGAGATGCCTGGGATTGAACCCAGGTTGTATATGCAAGGCAAATACCTTACCTGCTGTACATTTGCTCCAGCCCCTTCCTCCTCATTTTTGGTTTTTGGGATGCCAGGGCTAGAATCTGGGTTGGCCTTGTATAAAGCAAGTGCCCTATCTGCTACCCTATCTCTCTACCCTTTTATTGTTTTGTTTAATTTAGTTTTGTTTGTCTTGCGCCCACAGACAGTAGTGCTCAAGGCTTATTCTTGCTTTTGTGCTGCGGATTGAAAAGAAAACACCCTGTTCACTTACTGTACTATTGCTCAGATTTTTGGAGCTACACCCTTAGTGTTCAGGGATTATTCCTGGCTCTGCACTCAAAAATTACTCCTGACAATCAGAGGACCATATGGGATACTGTGTTTTAAACCAGGTCAGCCACATGCAAAGCAAATGCTCTACCTTCTGTTCTAATACTCTGGCCCCTGCCTAGACCCTTTTGCCATTTTTATTGGCTTATCCTTGAGACTTTCCACAGTTGTATGTTGATTGAATTAAAGTAAACCTAGGATCCATTCTGTCCTACATTACACTTAAAAGTATCCTATTCAGGGGCTGGAGAGATAGCACAGCAGCATTTGCCTTGCAAGCAGCCGATCCAGGACCTAAGGTGGTTGGTTTGAATCCTGGTGTCCCATATGGTCCCCCGTGCCTGACAGGAGCTGTTTCTGAGCAGATTGCCAGGAGTAAGCCCTGAGCGCCACCGGGTGTGGTCCAAAAACCAAAAAAAAAAAAAAAAAAAAGTTTCCTATTCCGAATGAATGGTAGCAGAACACTCTGGAAGTATCAGAGATAGTACATAGGGTGAGGCAAGCAGGTGATCTGAGTTCAATCTCCAACACCACATATATCCCCTGAGCACTGAGAGGAGTTAAGTCCTAAGCACAGAAGGGTATGGGCCTAAATCAAAAATAAAGAGGCTTGAGGGCCAGAGTGGTAGCACAGCAGGTAGGGTGTTTCCTTGTATGCTGCTGGGGTTTGAGCCCTGGTATTTCATATGGTCCCCCAAGCCAGCCAAGAGCACTGCTGGCTATGGCCCTAAAAAGAAAATAAATGTCTAGAGATACAGTACAGCAGGTAGGGCACTTGCCTTGCACGTGGCCAACCCAGATTCTATCCCTGGCATCCCATATGATCTTCTGATCCCACCAGGAATGATTACTGAATGCAGAGCCAGGATTAAAACCTTGAGTACTGCCAGGTATGCTAACGCCCCAAATCAAAACAGACACGGAGGGGGGTGTAGAAAAATAAATGGATTATTTAATGAACAGAAAAAAGTCTAATTCCTTTCAAGTTTTTCTTTTTTGTTTGTTTTTGTCCCAGACCCAGTGGTGCTTGGGTAAGCCACATACTAGACTAGACAAATGCCCTCCATGTAGTACTCTCACTCTGGTCCCATTGTTTAGTCTTTTTTTAATCTCACAGTATTCAGGAAATGCAGATATACAGCTGGAAGATAAAAGTAATTTATTTTCAGAGAAATTGTAGGTCTTCTAAAACTATTATCTTGGGGCCGGAGAGATAGTACAGCGGGAGGGCATTTGCCTTGCACACATCCGATCCAGGACATGTTCGATCGCCAGCATCCCATATGGTCCCCCAAGCCTGCCAGGAGCGATTTCTGAGCGCAGAACCAGGAATAACCCCTGAGCGCCACCGGATGTGATTCCTCCCCCCACCCCCCAAATAAATCCTCCCTTTGGGCCACATCCAGCTGTGCTCAGGGTTTTCTCCTGGCTCTGTACTCAGTGATCACTCTTGGTGGTGTGAAGTGGGACAGTCTGTGGTGCTGAGTTGGACTGTTGTCAGCTATGTGCCCCTATATTATCTCTGCAGACCTTTCACCTCTCTTTGATATTGGAAGTGCTTGCATTTTGAGAGATGCACCATTAGGACCAAACTCAGAACATTATGGGAGTTGGGGGTGATTTCCTTTCTCCTCGCCATCTCCAAAGAATAATCTTTCTCCCATTGTGATAGGGATACTTGAAGAAGTAAACATAAAATGTGCCTGTCGCCCGGACTCCAAGGGAGTTAGGACATGCCTGAAATCAGTTTTCTCTTCCTTCCTTTTTTCCTTCCTTGTGACAGGCGACAGAAGTGGTGCAGCTTCAGCCCCCGGAACTGCTTCTCCTGCTGGAAGATCTCTCAGAGAAACTGGAGAATATGCTGATACCTTCCATAACCAAGCGAATCCCCTTTTTCAAGGTCTGTAAGGCAGAAGCCCAAGATCGGGCCCATTGGTTTTGGGAATAAGTAGGTCTTGGTTGGGAACAAGTTGTCACTATATTTTGCTCGATTTCTGGGAGCACTACAGCAACCCTTCGTCAAATGCTACTCACATTTGCTTTAGAAGAAAATTTTGAACCAGAAACAGCAAAAAACAAAAAGCCACCCAAAATAAGAATTATCTAAGATACCTGAGTATTCCTGAATTCTTGTTTCTGCTTGGCTTTTGGTTTTAACAGCCTTCCAAACCGAGAATAGTAATTGGTTTTATAGAGACGACCAGAGCCTTGAATAGGTCTGTATAAACAACTGTGAGTTTCTTGAATATTATATCCCACTATTGGATTCTTTTTATTTTTATTTTTTTGTTGTTGTTGTTGGTTTTTGAGTCACACTGGCTGCGCTCAGGGGTTACTCCTGGCTCTGTGCTTAGAAATCACTCCTGGAAGGCTCCGGGAACCATATGGGATGCCAAGATTCGAACTACAGTTTGTCCTTGGCCAGCTGTGTGCAAGGCAAACACATTACTGCTTCGCTATCTTTTCGGCCCCTATTGGATTCTTTTTTTTTTTTTTTTTTTTTTTTTTGGTTTTTGGGCCACACCCGGTAACGCTCAGGGGTTACTCCTGGCTATGTGCTCAGAAGTTGCTCCTGGCTTGGGGGACCATATGGGACACCGGGGGATCGAACCGCGGTCCGTCCAAGACTAGCACAGGCAAGGCAGGCACCTTACCTTTAGCGCCACCGCCCGGCCCCCTTATTGGATTCTTTTTTGTATTTACTATTTGATATACATACTTTTTGGGTTTGTTTTTGAACCACATTTGGCAGTGCTTTAAGACTTGTTCCTGGTTCTGCACTTGGTTCACTTCTAGTGTGGCTAAGGGGACCATATATGGTACCTGAAATCAAACCTAGCTTGAGAGACCAGATCAATAGCACAGCGGTAGGGCATTCGCCTTGCATGCGGCCAACCTGAGACGGACTGGGTTTGATCGCTGGCATCTCATATGGTTCTCTAAGCCTGCCAGGGATGATTTCTGAGTGGAGAGCCAGGAATAACCTGTGAGCCCTGCTGGGTGTGACCCACCCCCCCAAATAAAACCCAGATTGACTGCTATCTAGTATACCTGCTAAACTATCACTACGGCTTTGCTGTACCTTTTTTGGGGGGAGGGGTGATCACACCATTTCCAGTGATGCTCAGTGATTATTTCTGGCTCTGTACTCAGGAATTACTCTTGGAGGTTCTTTGGGGACCATTGATATTCTGGGGATCAAATCCATTTTGGCTGCATGTTAAGGAAGTGCCTTAAGTGCCTTTCCCATTGTACTTACTGGCACCTGTATATTTTGTTTATTTGTTTTGGGGCCACACCCAGCTACGCTCAGGGGCCATTTCTGGCTCTCTGCTTAGAAATTACTCCTGATAGGCTTGAGGAGCCATATAGGATGCCAGAGATCAAACCTGGGTCAGCCATGTGCAAGGCAAATGCCTTATCTGCTGTGTTATCACTCCAGCCCCCTCCTTTACATTTTTGGGTTTTGGTTTTGGTTTTGGTTTTGGAGCCACATGCGGTGGCGCTCAGAATTACTACTGGCTCTGCACTCAGAAATCACTCTTGGCAGGTTCAGGGAACTGTACTGGATGCTGGGGTAGAAACTGGGTGGAAATACCCGACCCACTGTGCTATAACTCCAGCCCTTCTTTTATTTTATTTTATTTTATTTTTTCGGGTCCATACCTGGTGATGTTCAGGGGTGACTCTGGCTCTACACTCAGAAATTACTCCTGCCAGGCTCAGGGAACGATATGGGATGCCAGGGATTGAATCTGGGTCATATGCGTGCAAGGCAAATGCCCTACCCACTGTACTATCTCTCTGGCCTGTTGACCAACATTATTTTAGAAGATCTAAATTTCAGAGGAGCCATATAGGAGTTTCTTCCCTGCTACCTCTGAATTTCTTACAGAGTAAAGGCAGGCGGAATATTGGATTCTCACATCTCCATCAGCGATCTCCCCAAGAGATTGCTTACAGTGTCGCGGAGCTGCTGAACCCATTGTGTAACCATCTGGAAAACATTCACAACTACTTCCAGGTCAGAAACCTGCCTTCTGTGGTGCTGATGAAGGAGATTATGTTGTTGATTCAAAGCTGAATCTGTGCTTTTATGCTGTTAATCTCCATTTGGATATTGGATGAAAAGACATAGATGGAACCGGGGGATGGTTGGTACTGGAATGTGAACCCGAGGCCCCAACATGTTTTGCACGTGCTTCAGCTCTTTGTACAATCTCCTGAACCCAAGATTGGGGTGGGGGCGGGCACTGAGGGAAAATGGGTTATACTCAGCAAATTCAGAAATTCTGGCTCTGCTCAGGGGCATTCTAATGGGCATTCAGGGACCATATATGGGGTGTCATGGATTGAACCTGGGTTGGCCACATGCGAGGCAAGCACTGTACCCACTCTGTTATCTCTTTGGGCCACACCTGACAGTGCTCAGGGGTTTACTCTGGACTCTACACTCAGGAGTCACTCCTGACAGGTTTGGGGGACTTTATGCGATGCCAGGGTTGGAAGCTAGGTTGGCTGCAATGGAAGACAAGCACCCGAGCCAATATACTAATGCTGTGGTCCCCCAAGATTTCATTTGTGACTAAAAACTTTGGGCATAATAAGAACATTTGCCTCAGCAGTTCTTGTAAAGCCTTTTTTCCTTTTAGTGCTTAACCGCTGAGAATCATGGTATCATAGATGGAGCAGAAACAAAGAGTTTGGAGTACCACATGATGTCTGCCTGCTATCCCAGGCTACTGCGCATTTTGCTGGCATTTTTTTCTTGGTAAGTATACGGAAAGTAACACAGGGAGAAATACTAAGAGTCCTTGACAACAAAGCCCTGTGGCCTAGAAAATAACTGAAAGGTTCTTTCAAAAAGTTTTCCGTGTCTTGGGGCCAGAGCGATAGCACAGCAGGAAGGGTGTTGGTCTTGCACGTAGCTGTCCTGGGTTTGATCTCTGGCATCCCTTATGGTCCCCCAAGCCTGCCAGGAGCGATTTCTGAGCGGAGAGCCATTAGTACCTTCTGAACACTGCCGGGTGTGACCCAAAAACAAAGAGTCACTTGCTTAGTGTTGTGTATTGTTCTGAGAAGAGAAACTTACTTTTAAATGTTGATAATGAAAGAAGAGCTGTTTCCTGGGGGCCAGAGTGATAGCACAGCAGTAGGACATTGGCTTTGCATTCAGGTGACCCGGGACAGATCTGGGTTCAATCCCCTGTATCCCATTTGGTCCCCTGAGCCTGCCAGGAGCGATTTTCTTTTTAAAAGAGATGTTTCCTTTTTTTTTTTTTTTTTTTGGTTTTTGGTTTTTGGGCCACGGCGGTGCTCAGGGGTTACTCCTGGCTGTCTGCTCAGAAATAGCTCCTGGCAAGCACGGGGGACCCTATGGGACACCGGGATTCGAACCAAGCACCTTTGGTCCTGGATCGGCTGCTTGCAAGGCAAACGCCGCTGTGCTATCTCTCCGGGCCCGAGACATTTCCTTTTTTAAAAAAAATTAGGATTATTGTGGGTTAGGTGCTTGCCTTGCATCCGACCAATGTGGTTTGATCTCTGGCATCCTATACGGCCCCCAAACTCTGCCAGGAGTAACTCATAAATATCTCTGGGTGTGCTCTAAAAAGGGAATAATAAAATACAAGAACTGCTCAACCCTTACGGTAACTATTTTGTGTACCTTGCAGTGTTTAGTCTGATACCCAGTTTTGTGACTGAAGTCAGCATTTGCATGCTTTTTTTTTTTTTTTTTTTTGGTTTTTGGGTCACACTCGGCAGCACTCAGGGGTTACTCCTGGCTCTACGTTCAGAAATTGCTCCTGGCAGGCTCAGGGAACCATATGGGATGCTGGGATTCGAACCTCCGTACTTCTGCATGCAAGGCAAATGCCCTTACCTCCATGCTATATCTCCGGCCCACCATTTGCATGCTTTTATTGCTTTGATTCTCTTTAAAACACACTTTCTGAGGGTGGTCACAGACTTGAAGCCACTCTCCACATGTGCTATCCAAGCACACTTCCTGAAATTGTACTCATACTTTTTTTCCTTGATTTTCCTTGATGTTTTTCTTGATTTTCTCATAGGAATGGATTTTATCAACCTGAAAATTTCACTTTACTGTATTCTACCCTGGAGACCCTTAGCAGCCGCCTGAATCCACAAGAACGTGACCAGTCCTTGGAGCAGCTGCTCAGGTGGGCAAGAAGTCTGGAGTTTGGAGAATTTCTGGGCTGGACATTAACTTGGGTGTCTCTCAGTAGTTGTGAACTTTCGTTTTCCTAGTTTCTATGTAAATCAGAAAAATTATGGTTCAGATCATACTGAATCATCATGTATCCTACATCCAGTGAAATTTGCCCTTATAAATATTGATGAAATCAATGCAACTGTAGTTATTTGTTCTGGTTCTAATCTTCAAATTCCTCTTCCTTCCCTGTTTTTGGAAAAAGAGGAGTCTTGAGCTGGAGAGATAGCACAGTGGTAAGGCGTTTGCCTTGCACAAAGCCGATCCAGGACAGATGGTGACAGATCCTGACATCCCTGTGCCAGGAGCCAGGAGTGATTTCTGAGCGAAGAGCCAAGAGTAACCCCTGAGCACTGCCGGGTGTGACCCCCAAAACCAAAAAAATAAAAATAAAGAAGAGGAGTCTTGCTAATGGAAGGGCCTTGACTCCCAGCCTTCTGCTTCAGTTTCAACCCCAGTAAGCTGGTCTTTGAGCTGCCTGATAGAGAGCTTAAGCTGTCACTGGCCCATAGTGTGTGCTTTCCATCTCTACAAGTCAGTATTTCATTTTGGGTGCAGAACGGAGGCCAGAGAAATAGTAGAAATAGTACTGGTGTTACAGAGATTGTTTGGCATTTCACTAACTCTGATTCAAATCATTAGCACTGCATATGGATGAAGACATTCATGAGTACAGTGAGAAGTAGCCACCCAGCACTGTGAGGTGTGGTCCCAGACCCCCCAATATAAAAATAGATGTAACACTATTAAATATTTTGACCTCCTTCCCATTAGACAGTCAGGAATTGACTAGTTCTATTTCAGATTCGATTTCAAATTAATTGTGACTCCTCCTGATCTATTACTTCAATGCTTTCAAAATGACCTTTTGGGGGACAGAGAGATAGCACAGTGGTAAGGTATTTGCCTTGCATACAGAAGGATGGTGGTTTGAATCCCGGCATCCCATATGGCCCCCGGGTGTGCCAGGAGCAATTTCTGAGCATAGAGCCAGGAATAAGCCCTGAGCATAGCCAGGTGTGGCCCAAAATAAAAACAATAACAAAAAAGCTACTGTAAATGGTAACACATACAGAAATAAACTATATAGTAACATTAAAAGATCTGCTTTGTTTTTTATTTGATTTTTGGTTTTGGGCCATACCTGGTTCGAGCCGGGGATAGAACCCAGGTCCATCCTGGGTCAGCAATGTGCAAGGCAAACGCCCTACCGCTATGCTATATCACTCCAGCCCCTGCTTATTTTTTTTGTACTTTATATTTACATGTTTGTGTCCGTACCAAAAGTTAAATTTTGGGGCTGGAGAGATAGCATGGAGGTAAGGCGTTTGCCTTTCATGCAAGAGGTCATCGGTTCGAATCCCAGCGTCCCATATGGTCCCCCGTGCCTGCCAGGAGCAATTTCTGAGCATGGAGCCAGGAGTAACCCCTGAGCACTGCCGGGAGTGACCCAAAAAAACCACAAAAAAAAAAAAAAACAAAAAAAAAAGTTAAATTTTTTTTTGGTTTTTGGGTCACACCCGGCAGCGCTCAGGGGCTACTCCTGGCTTGAGGCTCAGAAATCGCTCCTGGCAGGCTCAGGGGATGCCGGGATTCAGACCACCGACCTTCTGCATTCGAGGCAAATGCCTTACCTCCATACTATCTCTCCGAACCCCCAAATTAAAATATTTTTAACGTGTCTTCTTAAGTCCTTAACAAGCAAAAATATACATTTATTCTTAGGGTTATACTTACAGCCTTGGCCAAGACTAAAATTTGTGGGACTGGAGCGTTATTACAGTGGGTAGAGAGTGTGCCTTGCAGTGGCCGACCCGAGTTTGATCCCCAGCATCCCATATGGTCCACAGAAAGGAATGATTTCTGAGCTCAGAGCCGGAGTAACTTCTGAGTGCCACTGGGTGTAGTCCCCCCCCAAAAAATAAAAAGACTAGAACTTGTATTTTCAGGAATACAAGAATCCTTCAGTGCCTTCCCCACTCCAACCCCAGGCTTTCATTGCTCTGTTTTTTCCATATACAGTTACAGACCTCTTCAAGGTTTCAAAGAAGCCTGCCATAATATTAGAAATGAGGTGGGGCCGGAGAGATAGCATGGAGGTAAGGCGTTTGCCTTTCATGCAGGAGGTCTTCGGTTCAAATCCCGGTGCCCCATATGGTCCCCTGTGCCTGCCAGGAGCAATTTCTGAGCCTGGAGCCAGGAATAACCCCTGAGCACTGCCGGGTGTGACCCAAAAACCACAAAAAAAAAAAAAAAAAAAAAAAAGAAATGAGGTGACTTCTGGTTAAAGCACTGAATACTAAAGTGGGTTTTTATAACATTTATTAGGCTTGTCTCTAATATTTGTCTTTTTTTTCTTTTTCTTTTTTTGCTTCTGGTCTCCTTCTAGCCAAAGCTTCCAATACTTACAGAACTTCAGTCCCAGCCTCCCCAATCTCCATTGTGCTCTCTATCTCCTCCGACTTCTGTTGGTTCTCCTGGGAAAATTTGCAGATCCTAATCAAAACAAGGACAAAATTGGTAATTTTAATTTTTCCTGTTTAAACACCACCACCCCCTTTTGAATAGGACTGATAACGAATGATAAACTTATGCTGTAACTCCCTCAACTCTTTTTTTTTTTTTTTTTTTGGTTTTTGGGTCACACCTGGCAGCGCTCAGGGGTTACTCCTGGCTCAATGCTCAGAAATTGCTCCTGGCATGCTCAGAGGACCATGTGGATGTTGAGATTCGAACCACGGTCCTTGTGCATGCAAGGCAAATGCCTTACCTCTATGCTATCTCTCCAGCCCCCTCCCTCAACTCTTTTTTTTCTTGTTAAGACATAATTTATTTGTGGCTGTGCTTCCTGACAGATTATGAGAAGGGTATTTCCTCAGAGCAGCCTCCACTGCTTTCTTCTGCTCTTCTTTTTAGTCTGACAGTGTTTGGTTTAGTTGACTACAGAACATTTGCTTGGCTTTTATTTACTGTCCTTTGTTTTGTGTTTAATTATATGGCATGTTTGGTAAAGAGACATAAGCTTTGAGGTGAATAAGATGGGAAAAAAGTAACATGAGGATTCTGTGTAGAGAGGGGATTGGCTCTGGACCAGATAGATTGCTCAGGTGATGAAGAACATGCATAGCATGTGTCAGGTCCTGAGTTTGAGTTCTGTCACCACACAGTATTCTGAGAACCTCTGGGTATTGCTCTGGTTGCCCACCAGCACAGCGCACTGCAAAGTGTGACCTTGGCGAATGCGTTGAACCTTTTTTGAAAAGAGAAGAACTAGGGCCAGAGTGATAACACAGTGGGTAGGCATTTGCCTTGCATGAGGCCTACCTGGGTTCAATCTCCAGCATCCCATGTGACCCTCTGAGCCTGCCAGGAGTGTTTTTTGTTTTGTTTTGTTTTGTTTTGTTTTGGGGAGCACACTTGGCGTTGCTCAGGGATTATTCTTGGCTCTGCACTCAGAATCGCCCCTGGAAAGTTTGGCGGACTTTATGGGATGTGGGGATTCGAACCATGATCTGTCCTGGACCAGCTTTGTGCAAGGCAAATGCCCTTCCGCTGTGCTATCTCTCGAGCCCCAGGAGCGATTTCTGACCTCAGACCCAGGAGTAACCCCTGAACACAACCGGGTGTGGCCCAAAAAAAGAAAAAAGAGAAGACCATACCCCATTCTTATCTTGAGCTCACAGGATGCAACATGGGGATTATTTATATATACTAGTTGGCAGCATAGGAGGAAAGGGGAAATAAAGTTTTCACGTTCCCCGTGAGGTAGGTTTCTTGAGTCTCTGAGGGGATCCCTCTTTTTACTGGTTTCCCCATAGGAGCAGGTTCCCATTCCCACCAACCAACAGCGTCTCTCCTATGTCAGTGTATGTTCATATTTGTGTGCTTGAGAGTTGGGGAGGTTTTAAGTGGGGGGAATTGTATCTTAGACAAATGGTTTATTTCTAGTAGAAGGGCCAGTAGAGCAGAAACACAATAGCAGTTTCCAGATTATAAAATTTAGGAATAAGAGTCAGAGGGATAGTATGAGTTAGGGTGTTTACCTTGCATACAGAAGGATAATGATTCGCATCTCAGCATCCCATATGGTCCCCCGAGCCTGTCAGGAGTGATTTTGAGTGTAGAGCCAGGAGTAACCCCTGAGTGCTGCCAGTGTGACCCCAAAACAAAAACAAACAATTTAAGAAAAATAATTCTTTCAGCCCACAATCATCTTCAAGAGCCTGTAAAAGCAGGAATGAGGTCAGTATTCTTTGCATGGGATGACCTTGTCTTGTTTCCCTAACAGCTTCCTTGGCCAAACAGTTCCTCTGCCGGGTCTGGCCGAGTGAAGAGAAAGAGAAGGGCCGAGTCTTTAACGAACACCTCCACTCTTTACTCTGGTGAGATGCTCACTTTCTCAGCCCAGCACATCCTTCTCTACACGCATTGTGGGGTCGGGCTGAGATAGGTGCTGAAAGCAGTAGAGAGACTCTAAAGATACAGAATTTGGCATTCCTGCATTGTAACACCTGGTTTTGTTTCATTCTGTCATCTGTTATGTATTAAGGGAGTAGATCTCTCTGGGGTGCATCTTTCCTGATATCCAGTGAGTCATATTAATATCTCAAGAAAGACTTTCAGAAAGAGGCCATAGTGGTAGTGGGTATGGTGCTGCTCTTCCACGCGGCCTACCTAGGTTCAGTCCCCAGAAAATCAGCCAGGAGTGTAAACACTGAGCACCCTTGGATATGACCCAAAAACAAATGGGCCAGAGCGATAGTACAGCAAGTTGGGCATTTGACTTGCACATGGCTGAGCCAGGTTTGACCTCTGGCATCCCATATGGTTCCTAAGTCTGCCAGGAGTTATTTCTGAGCAGAGCCAGGAGGAACTCCTAGCAATGCCAGTTATGGCCCCAAAATAAAGACTTTTTGGTGGGGGTGACTTTGATTGGAGAGAGCTCAATGCCCTGAGCATGTGCCTCGCATGAGATGTCCTCAGTCTGATCCCCTGTACCAAATGACCCCTGATACTGCCAGGAGTAACTCCTGACCACCAATCTAGGTGTAGCCTCTGAGTAGTGCTCAGAGTGGGCCATTCTGTGGAATATGTTCAGATGTTTTCTCCCTCAATACAGTGTCTACCTGGAGCACACAGATGGCGTCTTAAAGGCCATAGAGGAGATTTCAGGGGTCGGTGTCCCAGAACTCATCAACTCTTCTAAAGACGCCTCCTCTTCATTCCCTACATTGACTAGGTAAGGGGGTTCTTCCCGGTTCTCCCCGTTACTCCCAGTGTTCAGAGTGAAGTTCCCAAATAACTGCTCTCTCTCTCAACTCTCTCTGATGCACACAGTACTTTGTCCATGTGAGTCACATAGAAGGACATTATTAAGGAATGAAGAAATGAGGTTTAGCAAACTGCTCCTGTCAGTATCTTTGCCATTTAAACACAAGATTATTTTCCAAGTATTTTAGCATCTTTGGAAGAATGATGACGCAGCTCTCACTGTTGTGTTCTGATTTGATTTGCATGTGTGTTTGATACTTGTCTTGCCTATTTATGAACACGCTTTCCCTGTTCTATCTTATTGGATTCTTTCCACTACTCATGGAGGCCTAGGTGTCTTCTCTCTTTTTGGTAAAGTGAAAAAAGGGACTTGACCTGATTTAGACAAATCAGGATCTCCAGCTTTGTCCCCATGACTTGATTTCTTCTCCACAGTGCCAGGCTCTCTGCTGTCAAAAAATTGGTGCCCTGGGGTCTGAGCTTCTTGGGCTCCTTTCTCACTCCTGCTCCCACCCTTCTAAGCAGAATGGACAATGGGATGGTGGGCAAAGGCAAGATCGAACTTCTTCTAGAAAGCCCTTTCTCACAGAGCCTCACCGTGGGTGCGCCTGCTTTCCCTTCCCCTCCTCTAGGAGCACCTTTGTCATTTTCTTCCGTGTGATGATGGAACAGCTTGAGAAGAAAGTGAAAAGTCTTCAGCCTGGCACAGCGTCAGACTCGGAGCAGGTGCGTCACTAAGTTCCCTGCATAAGAGATAGACCCTGGGTCACTTGGAACACATTCTCCTGGGGCAAACTTTCTACCACTGTACTGTCACTCTGGCCCCAGATTTTCTTTTAGGAAAGTTTTGTAAGCAGCCCGTATGAAACGTATCTGCAGACCTCAACACTTTCTTGTGGGTACATTGGTTACCACATATTTTCAGGGAGAATAATTGCTTCTGACTCAGCTATATCGTTCAAGAACCATCTATTCATGGAAGGAAAGGAAAGTAAGACATGTAAAATTTGGGGCCGGAGAGATAGCATGGATATAGGGTGTTTGCCTTGCATGCAGAAGGATGGTGGTTCAAATCCCGGCATCCCCTATGGCTCCTCAAGCCTACCAGGAATGAGTTCTGAGCATAGAGCCAGGAGTAACCCCTAGAGCACTGCTGAGTGTGACGCCCCCCGAAAAAAGACATGCACAATTTGGCTGTGATTTAGAGATCCCTGTATGTCTGGCTGTCCCCAGATACATGAAGAGAAACTTGTCTACTGGAACATGGCTGTCAGAGACTTCAGTATCCTCATCAACCTGATGAAGGTGAGTATGGAGTGTTCCCGAGGACACCATAGGTGAGATTGGCCTTGTACACTTCCAATGTAGCTTCTAGTCCCAGAGCCCATATGGTCCCAAGCCCCTCCAGGAGTGATCCCTGGCACAGCTCTCCTTTCCACATCTCCTCCGCCAACTCTTAATTTTTTGGACCAAGATTTTTTTGCTTTGTTTGTTTTGGGGCCACACCCAGTGGCGCCCAGGGGTTACTCCTGGCAGACTCAGGGGACCATCTGAGATGCTTTGAATGAGCCCAGGTTAGCTGTGTGCAAGGCAAATGCCCTAACTGCTGTGCTCTCATTCCAGCCCCTCAGACCAAGCTTTTGAACCTCAGCAATGATATCTTCTAAACATCCCCAAAGAAAACAAATAGTTTTCTAATTTTTTTCTCCTTTGGTTTTTGGGATATACCTGGCAGCATTCATTGTTACTCCTGGCTCTGCTCAGAAATCGCTCCTGGTAGGCTCAGGGGACCACATGGGATGTGGGGATCAGACTTGGTTCCGTCCTGGGTCAGCCATGTACAAGACAAACACCCTACCCCTATGCTATCACTCCACCCTGTTTCTCTTTGGTTCCTTTTTTCTTTCTTGTTCTTTAGAGGGGAGATTTATACCTAATGGTGTTTAGGTACCACATGAGGTTCTGAGAATCTAATCTAGAACTGTTCATGTACAAATCATGAACTCCAGCCCTTTTTACCGTTCCAGGTCCATTTCTTTTTCTTTTCTTTTCTTTTTGGTTTTTGGATCACACCTGGTAACACTCAGGGGTTACGCCTGTCTCTGCACTCAGAAATCACTCCTGGTTTGGGGGACCATATGGGATGCCGGGGGATCGAGCCGCAGTCTGTCTTTGATCAGCCACATGCAAGGCAACCACCATATTGGTGCGCCACCGCTCTGGCCCTCTCATTTCCTTTTCTTGAGTTTTATTTATGGTATTTAGCTTTTTATTCTACTTCGTTTGCTAGCTGTTGACAAGCCTTTCTCATTTTAGAATCCCAAGTACTAACCAGACCTATGCTTTACACAGTGGAAAAAGACTGGGTGTTGAAAGGAGTGACCTCAGCCTTGGTTTCCTGTCTTTTCCAGGTCTTTGATAGTCGTCCTGTTCTGCATGTATGTTTGAAGGTGAGAGTTTTATTTCTCCTGATGATCTTGAGGCTTCAGTTGAGATGCATTGCTCAACACCTCCAATCTGCATACCTTTTTCCCATAACTTCCGGCTCCCTCCAGATTTTTTTTTCTTTTTCTTTTTTCTTCTTCTTCTTCTTCTTCTTTTTTTTATAAAGTTAAACCACCTGGATAGGCAGTGCTCTGCTCTTCTGGGCAAGCTTCCAGAGAAAGGTCCCTGTGTGGTCATTTTGGTCATTATCTCTGTTTCCTTCCTCCTGCAGTATGGCCGTCTGTTTGCGGAAGTCTTCCTGAAGCAGTGCATGCCGCTACTAGACTTCAGCTTTAGAAAGCATCGGGTAAGTTTTGAACAAGAGCGAAGACGTGGCTCTCTACAGATGCCTTGGAAGATAAGTCCGTGACTTATCTTGACACCTTGACTAGGCTCAGGCAGTGCCATTGCTCTTGTGTGGGACCCCATGCTACTGAGTACCTCAGGTCCATTTCACTCATTCGAGCCTCACATAGGACTATTCCTGGGTCGGGACCATTTGGGATGCCAGGAATCGAACCGAGGTCCGTCCTGGGTCGACCATGTGCAAGGCAAATGCCTTACTGCGCTGCTATCTCTCCTGCCCCAATATGAGCTGGTATGGGATGTTGGGGATTGAACCTGGGTTAGCCATATGCAAAACAAGTGTCCTTTCTGTACCATCCCAGTCCCTCAAGAATAATCTGTAAAATTTGTTTGTGTCATAAACTCTGCTGTTATAATCTGGAGATTTTTATTTATTAGCCATTGTGCTCTAGGGCTTACAATGAAATTAGTACAAAAAAGGTTCAATTTTTGAATTCTTTATGTTTTGGGGTCACACCTGGCAGTGCTCAGGATACTCAGGGATCCCTCCTCTGGAGGGATTCAGGGGATATTTGTGGTACCAGGGCTTGAACCTGGGTCAGCTGCATGCAAGGCAAGAAGTGCCCTGCCCTGCCTACAAGAGATATTTTGTTTTTTGTTTTGGGGCCACACCTGGTGGCGCTCAGGGGTTACTCTTGGCTCTGTGCTCAAAAATCACTCCTGGCACATTCGGGAGACCATATGGGATACCTGGATTCGAGCTAACGTCAATCCTGGGTTGGCCGCTTGCAAGGCAAATGCCCTATTGCTGTGCTATCTCTCCGGCCCTAAGAGATGATTTTTTTAAATATATTACTTAGCAAGTTGAACTAATCAAAACTCAACAGAACTGGAGAGAGTACATGTGGGATAAGGTGCTTACCTTACAGGCCGATTCTGATTCAGTCCGACCACTGCATGGTGCCTTGAGCACCACCTGGGGAATCACTCATGAGCACAGCACCAGGTATTTCCTAAGAGAGGCCCAAAAACCGCAACTAAAACAAGCCAACTCAGGGCCCGGAGAAATGGCACAGCGGCGTTTGCCTTGCAAGCAGCCGATCCTGGACTTAAGTTGGTTGGTTCGAATCCCAGTGTCCCATATGGTCCCCCGTGCCTGCCAGGAGCTATTTCTGAGCAGACAGCCAGGAGTAACCTCTGAGCACTGCCGGGTGTGGCCCAAAAATCAAAAAAGAAAAAACAAGCCAACTCTGACCTATTTGGAAGCTTGTACTGCTTCTACTATTTGAGGGTCAAATAAGGATTATTGTTATTATTATTATTATTATTGATAAATGCTGGAACAATTGAAGAGTTCATCCTCTTTGGTGTTTGTTTGGTGGATTTTTGCTGTTTTTTTTTTTGTTGTTTTTTTTTGCCACTCCTGGTGGTGCTCAGGGAACCCCAGTGATCAGCTCAGGGTAGCCTTTATGCAAGGCAAATGCCCTACCCACTGTACTGTCACTCTGGCCCCGAAGCTCATCCTCTTTGGAGCCATTGATTACAAGGATATCTTGTATCTAAAATGAAAGGAGAGGGCTGGAGAGATAGATAGCATAGCAGGTAAGGGTTTTGCCTTGCATACAACCAACCAGGGTTTGATCCCCGGCATACTTATGGTTCCCTGAGCACTCCCAAGTGTGGCCCAAAAATAAAATAAAAGGGAAAAAATAAATAAGAATATGCTTAAGGTAATTACGTATTTTTCTGGTTATAGGAAGATGTCCTAAGCTTATTGGAGACCTTCCAGCTGAGCACTAGGCAGCTTCATCACCTCTGTGGACATTCCAAGGTAAGAAGAGAAATTTAGCAGCTTATCTTGCACCTGTTGCAGCTTAGAGATCCAAGGGCTCTGCTCCTTTTCACTTTTTCTGTTTTTTTGTTTTGTTCAAGGGTTGGTTATTCCTGGCTCTGTTAGCCCCCCAGTCCACCACTCTTAAATTTTTTTTTGGTTTTTGGCTCTTGGGTCACACCCGGCAGCACTCAGGGGTTACTCCTGGCTCTTTGTTGTTGGAACATTTTAGCCTGAAAGGAGTTAGTTATCCACTTGATGCCCATTACTGTTGAGCAGTACTCACTTCCTCTCTGATGGAATACAGAATCATTTCGTTGGTGATCCTTCTTTCATCCAATCTGTGGTTACTTGGTTCCACTCATAGAAGATAACCAACCAATTTTTAGCATTCTCTTTGCTAAATAGGGATTTTCTTTGTTGTTGAATAATTGACGAATATAGTGGGTAAATTAGTAGCTGGTTGGTTACAGGCTATGAAGAACAACATATTGGGTTGTTGCTCTGTGTTGTTGCCTTATTCCTTGTAGAACAACAGCCATTCTCGAGAACTCTGCCAATGGTTTGATGCAACTGGCTCTGGTCTTTGCTGACTTGGCTTATGCTCATGGTGTTGAAGGGTCAGAGGATCAGACCTGTATCTATATGGGATCCATTAAACCAGATGATCTGGGAATTGATTGCATTTGTTTCTATGCAGATTCACCAGGACACAAAACTCACCAAAGAGGTGCCATTCCTCAAGAAGACCCTGGAGCTGTTGGTCTGTAGAGTGAAGGCCATGCTCGTGTTCAACAATTGCAGAGAAGCTTTCTGGCTGGGCAATCTCAAAAATCGGGATTTGCAGGTGAGCAGAGGACCATGTCAATGGGTCTTGCTCTCTTCTCAGTGAATGGCATTGGAACTTAACCTGAGGTAGCTTGTCTACACTTAACCTGCTTCATGGGAGGCTTAGACCATGTTAGTAGTACATTACTCTGGGTCCCAACTGATAGGCTGTGTGTCCCTCAGTCCAAATTGTGACAGCCCTAAAGCTTTATTATGATTCCTCAGATTATTCTCTGGTTCATTTTTAATAATTTAACTTTTTATTTAGCTAAAATCTCTTACTTATATGAGACAGTTTTGGAACCGCTAACTTTTTTTATAGTTCTGACTTTGGGCTCACACCTTGCTGCACTCAGGAGTTACTCCTGGCTCTGAACTCAGAAATCGCTCCTGGCAGGACTGGGGGCCATATGGGATGCCGGGATTTGGAACACCATCTTTCTTGGGTCAGCTGCATACAAGGCAAATGCCCTCCTACTGTGGTATATCTTGGGCCCCTGAAAACATTCTTTATATGAGTCCTCATTAACACAGAATTTCTGGTTTCTTTATTTTACATATGAAAATCATTGCATCTCTGAGAAGCTTGTTTTTACATTAATCTCACAGTATTGACACTGTCCATATGAAAGTCAAAAATCAGAAAGATCCGGGCCCGGACAGATAGCACAGCGGCGTTTGCCTTGCAAGCGGCCGTTCTAGGACCAAAGGTGGTTGGTTCGAATCCCTGTGTCCCATATGGTCCCCCGTGCCTGCCAGGAGCTATTTCTGAGCAGACAGCCAGGAGTAACTCCTGAGCAATGCCGGGTGTGACCCAAAAACCAAAAAAAAAAAACAAAACAGAAAGATCCAAAAGCCATTCAGCAAAAATGTATTATTAGGTTGCCACACCTGTCGATGTCCCAGTTCTGTACTACTCCGGAATCACTCCTGGTAGAGCTCAGGAGACCAGATGCTATTCCAGCAATCGAACCCAGGTCATGCAAGTCAGGCACCTTCTCCACTCCAGCCCCTTTAGAGCCTTTTTAAAAAGCAGCTAAGGAGCCAGAACAATAGCACAGTGGTAGGGTGTTTGACTTGCATGCAGCCAACACAGGACAGACAGTAGTTCAAATCCTGACATCCCATATGGTCCCCTGAGCCTACCAGGAGCTACTTCAGAGCGCAAGGTAATGCGTAACCCCTGAGCGCCATCGAGCGGGACCCCGAAACAAAACAAAAAAAGCAGCAAACAGTGTCACGGAAGAAATATGGCCATATATATAGCCTGGTATGTTACCGGAATATATAAAGATGGGCTTGGGAGAAGAGCAGACAGTACAGAAGGTAGGGCACTTGCTGATCCAGGTTTGGTCTCCTGCATCTGAAGGGTTTTCCTGAACCCACCAGTAGTGTTCTCTGAGTATAGAACCCAGTCATTCCTGAGCACTAGCAGATGTACCTTCTCTCTCCCCAGACCAAAAGAAAAATGACATGGGTCAGGTAGGGCATTTGCCTTGCATGCAGTCAGCCCAGGTTCAATCCCCAGCACCCCATATAGTCACCTGAGCTCACCAGATGTGGCCCCAAAAGAAAACAAACAAAAAAGATGGACATTTATAAAGCTGTATGTTGTATTGGCCACAGTCTCCTCGAGTCAGGGCTAGTTGTGCCTTCTCTAGAGAAAAGCTGTATCACTGGATGATGTCCCTGTCGGACTTTGAGTGCCTTTCCTGTAGCTAAGCTTTTCTTCCTGGAGACCCCAGGTATAGTCATTGCGACTCACTGTTTGTCTTGCTTTATTTAGGGTGAAGAGATTCTATCTCAAGTTTCCCAGAGCACAGCAGAGGAGAGTGAGGAGGATGCATCATCCCAAATCTCCAAGAGCAAAACTGCAGAGGTACCTGCCAACATGCCCTTCAACATTGAAGTGTTACTGCTTGTACTCTGTTGGTTACTTCTCTTGTAGTTTTTGGTTTTGGTTTCAGCTTTGTCTTATTTTGTTTTGCTTTGTTTTGTGGGCCACGCCCAGTGATGCACAGGGTTATTCCTGGCTCTGCGCTCAGGAATCGTTCCTGGCCTGGGGGACCATATGGGACACCTGGGGATTGAACCTGGTGGGACTGATGGGACAACAGGGCACAATGGGACAACATCCCATTCAGGGTGTTGAGTATCAAACTCACCCTACTCTGTCTATTATTTCTTTAGTCCCTTGTTAATTATTCAGTGGCTCAAGTTCAAAGATGTGTTTTAAGTATCAATTACTTTATTTAAAGGCTATGTATCAATTAATTGTCATAGTTTGTCATAATATATTTGTTTCTAGGTGTGAGCAAAATTATTATAAAGAAGGAAAATAGGGTCGGAGAGATAGCACAGCAGTAGGGTGTTTGTCTTGCATGCAGAAGGACAGTGGTTCGAATCCTGGTATCCCATATGGTTTCCCAAGCCTGCCGGGAGGCGATTTCTGAGCATAGAGCCAGGAGGAACCCTCTGAGCACTGCTGGGTGTGACCCAAAAACCAAAAGCAAAAAAAGAAAGAAAATAGGATGGGAGGGGAGAAGGAAAATAAAAGAAAGGAGTTAGTAACAAGAAAATTAGAAAATTACTGTATCTCAGGGCCAGAGAGATAGCATGGAGGTAGGGCGTTTGCCTTGCATGCAGAAGGACAGTGGTTCGAATCCCTGCATTCTATAGCCCATATGGTCCCCTGAGCCTGCCAGGAGCGATGTCTGAGCAGAGAGCCAGAGTAACCCCTGAGCACTGCCAGGTGTGACCTGAAAACCAAAAGAGAAATGAAAAGAAAATTACCATATCTCGCAATGAGGTCATTAAGTCATTGTCAGAATGTTTAAGTTCTTACTGCTAGTTGATTATTCTCTTACTTTTTTTTTGCTTCTTATTCTGTTGATTGTTGGCTTTTTGTTTTGTTTTTGAAGGGTGCTCACTGTGGCACATAGGAGTTACTCCTGGCTTTGTGCTCAGAAATCACTCCTGGCAGATTCAGGGCCATTTTGGATGCAAGGGATCCAACCCTGGTTGGTGACATGCAAAGCAAATGCTCTACCCACTGTGCTATTGCTCCAGCTCCTAATGTTGTTTCTGAACACTAGGTGGCTTCAAATACACATTGGTGGCCCAGAAAAATAGCATGGAGGTAGAGCATTTGCCTTGCATGCAGAAGAATGGTGGTTCGAATCCAGGCATCCCATAGGGTCCCCTAATCCTGCCAGGAGTAACCCCTGACTGATGCTGAGTGTGACCCAAAAAAAAACAAATAAAAAAGAACTTTCTTGTGCATGTCCAAATGTGCTATGTAGTAATTTTGCTCCAAAACAAATTTATATGACTCAACTGTTGTTTTTTTTAAAGCAGTTTATTGATTGATAGGTTGGTTTTTTGGGACTCACCTGGTGATACTCAGGGGTTACTTCTGGCTATGTGTTCAGAAATCACTCCTGGGGCCCAGAGAGATAGCATGGAGGCAGGGCATTTGTCTTGCATGCAGAAGGATGGTGGTTCGAATCCCGGCATCCCATATGGACCCCTGAGCTGCCAGGAGTGATTTCTGAGCATAGAGCCAGGAGTAACCTCTGCGCGCTGCCAGATTTGACCCAAAAAAAAAAAAAAAAAGTCCCTCCTGGCTTGGGGGACCATATAGGGCGCCAGGGGATTGTCCTAAGTTAACGTGTGCAAGGCAAACACCCTACTGCTTGTGCCACTGCTCCAGCCCCCCTTTTTTGAGTCTTTAAAGAAAAATTTATGTTGGGCCTGAGAGGTGGCACATGCATGTAGGCATTTGCTTGCACAGAGCCAACTCTGGTTAGCCTTCGGTTCCCACCAGGAGTGATTCCTGAGCACTGGGCTAGGAGTTAAGCTGTAAGCACAGCTGACTGTGTTTTCAAAACCAATGATTGTTTTTACCCCTTAGGATGATGAAGATGATGAAGCGAGTGCCGAAGAAAAAGAGCCAAGTAGTGATGACAGTGACGATGACTGATTAGACACACACACCCACGAACACAACATGGAGGCCTCCTAGTACCTACCCTTGGGATGGTGAAGGTGATGAGGAAAGTGCCAGAGAAGAGAAACCAAGTAGGGATGACAGCGACAACTCTTGATTTAATAGACACTCTCTCTCTCACTCAGTCTCACTCACACACTCTTACTGTCACTCAGTCCTCCCAGTCCCTTTCAGTGCGAGTTCATAGCCTGTGTCCTTGTGTTCGCTGCTACTAACTGTCCTTCCCTTTTCGAAGGAAGCATCTTATTTTGGTGTTACTGAGGGTTTGTATTAAATCATGTAAAGTGCTGCGTACTTCTCCCTTTCTTAGGAGAAATGACTTATACTGTCCTTATCGTGGGGTATCATTTCGATTTAAGTGAGTTTCTTAAGTCATAGTGAAATGCAACTGACCCTGGCCCAGATTCCGTTTTGGCTTTCCGTCAGTGCACCTTGACCAGTCAGCATTCTTGGACCTGTAAGCTAATTGCTAGTTTTGAAATTCTGCTTTCTTTCTTCTTCTTTTTTTTTTTTTTTGGTTTTTGGGCCACACCCGTTTGACGCTCAGGGGTTACTCCTGGCTATGAGCTCAGAAATCGCCCCTGGCTTGGGGAAACCATATGGGACGCCGGGGGATCGAACCTCGGTCCGTCCTACGCTAGCGCTTGTAAGGCAGACACCTTACCTCTAGCGCCACCTTCCCGGCCCCATGCTTTCTTTCTTCTAAAATTTAGATTTGTGCTGTACTAGTTTCACAAATAAATCATTTGAAGCTCTAGCTACTTCTTGTTGTTTTATTTTTCCCTCCAAATTGCCTCATTATTCTAGTTTTAAATGACATTGATTTGTGATATTTGTGATTTATGCAAAGAAATTAAGAGACTGGTGCTCATACATAAGTTCTGCTATAAAAGGTCTATTTAGGGCCAGAGAAATAGCATGGAGGTAAGGCCTTTGCCTTGCATGCAGAAGGTTGGTGGTTCAAATTCCGGCATCTCATGTGCTCCCCGAGCCTGCCAGGAGCGATTTCTGAGCGTAGAGCCAGGAATGACCCCCGAGCGCTGCTGGGTGTGACCCAAAAACCAAAAAAAGGGGGGGGGCTTGCCTCGCAAGAGCCTGGCCTGGTTTTGATCCCAGGCATGCCATATGGTCCCAGACCCCATCGGGAGTAAGTATGGACCACCCCCCCCCACACACACATACCTCTCATTATTTTTTGTTTGGGGCCCACACCCTTTTGTTTTGGGGCTATTCCTGCTTCTCATCAGTTGTGGGAGTGTGTTGTTCTTGGAGGTGCCAAGGGACCATTAGTACTAGGGATCAAAACTCGGGGCTGGACAATACATACTGCACTTGGTTTGCATGCAGCCAGTCCAGTTCCAAGCTCTGGTGCCAAAGCTCACTGCCAGGTACGCATGACAGACAAAGAAAGGTTTTTCCAGAGGTCGAGTTTAATAGGGAAAAGACAAAGTAGAGAAGCCACAAGTCTTACAGCCAACCCCTTGGCCGGGAGAGAGAGAGAGAGAGAGAGTTGAGGATAAGAGAAAGTGGGGGGGGAGGGCAGTCAGAGAGGACCAGAGGAAAGGGAAAGGCAGGAAGAATAACAGGACAAGAAAAATAGTCCAGCCAACCATTTTTCCAGTACTTGGGCAGCCAGCTTTCAGGAGTTTTAGGAGTTACTCCTGGCTCTGCACTCAGAATCTCTCCAGGCTCGGGGGAACATCAGCAGGTGTGCCCCCCCAAAAAAAAGAAAAAAAAGAAAAACTGGCAGGACAGAATAGTGATTCCAAACGCCTTCTGACATTCCCTGGTTGGTGCTTGATGAAGCACAGTGGCTAAGACTAAGAAAATAGTCCGAGGACTCAGTGGATAGCACAGTGGGAGGGAGGGAAGGAAAAAAGGAAGGAGGGGGAGGGAAGGAGGAGGACTGAAGCAAGGAAGAAAAGGAAGGAGGGAGAAAGGAAAATTAGGCCAGGGTTGTACATTAAATGCCAGGCGTGAATTTCAACTAACTGTGGATAAGGGGGCGCCCGATAAGATGTGGCTCACTGACCCCAAGGTTCTGCTCTAGAAGTTCCCACCCACCTCTAGAGGAGAAAGCCTCAGCTGTCTAAGTTCTAGTGGCCCCCAGTAGGGGACCTCTGTTTCTCTGGCCAACACTGCATCCAAGGCCCCACCCCTTGCAGGCTGGAGGGAGGACAGCTGGAAGGACCTTCCCCTTGCATGTCCCTAGCCTGGACTGATTCCTGACACCCCAGATAGTCTCCCAAGCACCAAGCCGGGCAATGTGTAATTCCCCAAAATGAAAACTTGTAGGCCCTTCTATTCTCCACCTGGGACTCTGCCATAGAGGAGGCAGTACCAATGCAGTTGACATCCAGGAGAACTGACCAGGGGCTAGTTCAGGAGGCTTAATCCAGCCTGGGCCCAACTCTGCTGCCACAAGCCCCAAATAGCCACTGTCCCCAGGGCTGTATCTTTTCTCCATGGGTGCCTGGCAACTGCCTTTGTGACCCGGGGTGGGGGCAAAGGAGCTGGGTGGGGTGGTCCCAGGCCGACTCCTACCTCCACTTTACCGGCTGCAGTGGGCCTGCAGGAACGCTGGTTCCTGTCTGGTGTGCTCTCTTCCCACTCTGACTTTTTTTGTTTTTGTTTTTGGGCCACACCCGGTAACGCTCAGGGGTTACTCCTGGCTATGCGCTCAGAAGTTGCTCCTGGCTTCGGGTACCATATGGGACACCGGGGGATCAAACCACGGTCCGTCCAAGGCTAGCGCAGTCAAGGCAGGCACCTTACCTTTAGCGCCACTGCCCGGCCCCCCACTCTGACTTTCATCCATATTTCTTATCTAATCTACATGTCAGACAAACTCACTTCAAAAAGCTGCGAGTATTACCTTGCATAAGACCCAGAGACTGGTGCCAGAGTAATGGATAGTATGGTGGGCAGGGCACTTGCCTCACGATTAGTCTGCCAGGGTTCTATCCCTGGTGTCCCATAGGGGCCCCTATCCTGCCAGGAGTGATCCCTACATAGAGCCAGCATTAAGCCCAGAGCACCACCAAGTGTGACCCCAAAAGAAAGAAATGACAAAAAGAAAGGACCCAGAGCCTAAAAATAAGGGGGATTGGAGAGATATAGCACAAGGGTGATATTACTAAACTTGCGTTGCAGACAACCGGGTCGTCCCTGTGCAAGAAAAACCCTTTGTCCTATCCTCTCTGGCTCCCAAAATGAAGATTTTTAGGGCCAGAAAGACTTAAACAGGTACTGAACAGGTGGCAGACGCGTGCTCTGAGCTGGAGGGGAAAGAGCTCACCCTACATCCCTCTGTCAGTCAACCTCTTCAGGGGCTGACTTGTGTTGTGTATGGAAACAGCCGCTCTTTTCTTACTGACTAGTTTTTCCTTTAATAATTGTTGTGTATTTGTTGTAATACTGTTTTTGCCTGTCATCCCACCTGGATCTCCCAGGTGGGGGTGATTAAGGAAAGAAATAAATAGCTTGTTGAGGAGGCATAGGGGGTTCTTTTGCCAGAACTGAGGGTTTGTTCGGCTTGCTTTACAGAGCTGGCTGCAACTAACAAAACACTCTCTTTGTTGAACCTTTGGTCCCCTAAATTCTCTGACTGGAGTGGTTTATTTGTGGGGGATTTGTTGCTGGGGTCTCATCTAAGAGGAGGACAGAGGAATTTAACATCAGCAAGGGGTTAGACCTCCCCTCACAATAATTGTAGACAATATTGTCTACTAAAAACGGGGGAATTATTGTGTATTTCCACAAGCCTGACTGTCTGTGAGCTGTTTACCTGCCATTTCACATCAGAACCGTGGGCTGGATGGGGTGGTAGAAGCGTGCTCCAAGCTGGAGGGGAAAGACCTCATCCTCCATCCCTTCAATCAACCTCTTCAGGGGCTGACTTGCAACACAGCAGTTTGAGTTGAAAAGAGAATTGAGTGCAAATTTATTAGTTAATTAAAAAGCAGTAAGGGCCTTGACCAGGGTGGCACAGGTTACTATTAAAACTAATTTCAATTCGGTTAAATTAAAATAAAAAATATTCCAGATGGAGAAGTTCTTGCTCAGCCCTGGAAGAAAAAAAAAAACAGTGGTCCTTCACAGGCTCAAAGGTTAAGCTCGCCTCTTGGCTCAGAAATCCCCTGGCAGGCTGGGGGACCCTATGAGATGCTGATTCGAACTACAGTCCATTCTGGATGGTGTACTTGCAAGGCAAACGCCCTTCTTCCATGGCAAGGGGTTCGGAACCTTAAGGGGTGCTGGGAACCACCTTTACTTCTGGCCAGCTGCTTGTGATGCAAATGACCTCCCGCTGTGCTATCTCTGGGCCCCTGATCTTTTCTATTCATCACACCTGGCAGTGCTTAGGGGGTGCTTTCCAGGGCAGGGATGGATGACTCTGGGATCCAAACTGCCTCGAGTTAAACCCAGCTGGAGCTAGCAGCACAAGCTAGTCAAGACTCCCCAGACCCAAGGGGCTTTTTTTTCTATTAAAAATTGTTCTTGGAAAACCAGGGGGAGAGCTGGCGGCAGGCGTTTCCCTTGCATGCAGAAGGACGGTGTTTGAATCCCGGCATCTCATAGGTTCACCCCAAACCCCCCCCCCCAGAAGGCCAGGGGCGATTTGTGCACAGAGACCAGGTGGAACCCCTGAGCGTCCCCAGGCCTGGCCCAATAGGGAATTGCCGCGTACTTATCCCGTTGGTCCAGTGGGCTATGGGGCTCATGCACTAGGCTGCTGGCAAGGCGTCGGTTCAAGGCTGGTTCTCAGGCCAAGTCTGGGGCTGGGACCAAGGCTGGTTCTCGGGCCATGGCTGGTGTTGGGGCCAAGTCTAGGGCTGGGTCCAAGTCTGGGGCTGGGATCAAGGCTGGTTCTCAGGCCACGGCTTGTGTTAGGGCCAAGGCTGGGGCTGGGGCCAAGGCTGGTTCTTAGGCCAGGCTGGTGGTGGGTCAAGCCTGGGGCTGGGGCCAAGTCTGCTGCTGGGGCCAAGGGTGATTTTCAGGCCAAGGCTGGTGTTGTGTCCAAGTCTGGGGCTGGGGCCAAGTCTGGAGCTGAGGACAAGGCTGGTTCTGGGCGATGGCTAGTGTTGGGGCCAAGTCTGGGGCTGGGACCAAGGGTGTTTCTCGGGCCATGGCTGGTGTTGGGACCAAGTCGGGAGAGGGAGAGGGAGAGAGTTAGTTGAGGATAAGAGAAAATGGGGGTGGGGGGGAGTCAGAGATCACCAGAGGAAAGAGAAAGGCAGGAAGAACAACAGGGCAACAAAAATAGTCCAGCCAACCATATTTGCAGTACTCTGGCAGCCAGCTTTCAGTAGTTTTAGGGGTTACTCCTGGCTCTGCACTCAGAATTACTCCAGACTCGGGGGACCATCAATCAGCAGGTGTGTCCCAAAAACCAAAAAGAAAGAAAAAGAAAAACTGGCAGGACAGAATAGTGATTCAAAACAGCTTCTGAGAATCCCTGGTTGGTGCTTGATAAAGCACCTTGGCTAAGACTAAGAAAATATTCCGAGGACTCAGAGTGGATAGCACAGTGGGAGGGAGGGAAGGAGGAGGACGGAAGCAGGGAAGAAAAGGAAGGAGGGAGAAAGGAAAATCAGGCCAGGGTGGTACATAAAATGCCAGGCCTGAATGTCAACTAACTGTGGATAAGGAGGCGCCCGATAAGATGTGGCTCACTGACCCCAAGGTTCTGCTCTAGAAGTTCCCACCCACCTCTAGAGGAGAAAGCCTCAGCTGTCTAAGTTCTAGTGGCCCCCAGTAGGGGACCTCTGTTTCTCTGGTCAACACTGCATCCAAGGCCCCACCCCTTGCAGGCTGGAGGGAGGACAGCTGGAAGGACCATCCCCTTGCATGTCCCTAGCCTGGATTGATTCCTGACACCCCAGATAGTCTCCCAAGCACCGAGCCAGGCAATGTGTAATTCCCCAAAATCAAAACTTGTAGGCCTCTTTATTCTCCACCTGGGACTCTGCCACAGGGGAGGCAGTACCAATGCAGTTGACATCCAGGGGAACTGACCAGGGGCTAGTTCAGGAGGCTTAATCCACCCTGGGCCCAAGTCTGCTGCCACAAGCCCCAAATAGCCACTGTCCCCAGGGCTGTATCTTTTCTCCTTGGGTGCCTGGCAACTGCCTTTGTGACCCGGGGTGGGGGCAAAGGAGCTGAGTGGGGTGGTCCCATGCTGACTCCCACCTCCATTTTACCGGCTGCACTGGGCTTGCAGGAACGCTGGTTCCTGTCCAGGGTGCTCCCTTCCCACTCTGACTTTCATCCATATTTCTGATCTAATCTACATGTCAGACAAACCCACTTCAAAGAGCTGCGAGTATTACCTTGCATAAGACCCAGAGACTGGTGCCAGAATAATGGATAGTATGGTGGGCAGGGCACTTGCCTCACGATTAGTCTGCCAGGGTTCTATCCCTGGTGTCCATAGGGGCCCCTAGCCTGCCAGGAGTGATCCCTACATAGAGCCAGCATTAAGCCCAGAGCACCACCAAGTGTGACCCCAAAAGAAAGGACCCAGAGCCTAAAAATGAGGGGGATGTACAGATATAGCACAAGGGTGATATTACTAAACTTGCGTTGCAGACAACCGGGTCGTCCCTGTGAAGAAAAACCCTCTGGACTATCCTCTCTGGCTCCCAAAATGAAGATTTTTAAGGGCCAGAAAGACTACACATTGAGCAAGATTCTTGCTTTTTACACTGCCATCCCAAGTAAAATCAAAGACATTCTGCCTAAATGTTTGAATAAAAATCAAGATCCTCTAGTACTTAGTACTTTTTGTCCAATACAAAAAAACTCAACATTTTAATGGCAGTACCTTAAACAGGTACTGAACAGGGTGGCAGACGCTAGCTCTGAGCTGGAGGGGAAAGAGCTCATTCTACATCCCTCTATCAGTCAACCTCTTCAGGGGCTGACTTGTGTTGTGTATGGAAACAGACGCTCTTTTCTTATTGACTAGTTTTTCCTTTAATAATTGTTGTGTGTATTTGTTGTAATACTGTATTTGCCTGTCATCCCGCCTGGATCTCCCAGGTGGGGGTGATTAAGGAAAGAAAGAAATAGCTTGTTGAGGAGGCATAGGGGGTTCTTTTGCCAGAACTGACGGCTTCTTTGGCTTGCTTTTTGGAGCTGGCTGCAGACAACCGGGTCGTCCCTGTGCAAGAAAAACCCTCTGGACTATCCTCTCTGGCTCCCAACATGGAGATTTTTAAGGGCCATGAGCAAGATTCTTGCTTTTTACACTGCCATCCCAAGTATAATCCACAGCACCCTAGAGAGTCTCTTGAGTCCATTTATTTGCCTTGTATGCAGCCGATCCAGGATGGACTGTGGTTTGAATCCTGGCATCCCATATGGCCCCCCTCAGTGATTTCAGAGTGCAGAGCCAGGAGGAACCCCTGAGCACTGCCAGGTGTGACCCAACAATCATTTTTATCCATTATCCACTCAATCAGCTTATTCCATAAAATAAAATCAAACACATTCTGCCTAAATGTTTGAATAAAAATCAAGATCCTCTAGTACTTAGCACTTTTTGTCCAAAACAAAAAAACTCAACATTTTAATGGCAGTACCTTAAACAGGTACTGAACAGAGTGGCAGATGTGAGCTCCAAGAGCTGGAGGGGAAAGAGCTCATCCTACATCCCTCTCAGTCAACCTCTTCAGGGGCTGACTTGTGTTGTGTATGGAAACAGCCGCTCTTTTCTTATTGACTAGTTTTTTAATAATTGTGTATTTGTTGTAATACTGTTTTTGCCTGTCATCCCACCTGGATCTCCCAGGTGGGGGAGATTAAGTAAAGAAATAAATAGCTTGTTGAGGAGGCATAGGGGGTTCTTTTGCCAGAACTGAGGGCTTGTTTGGCTTGCTTTTTGGAGCTGGCTGCAACTAACAAAAGACTCTCTTTGTTGAACCTTTGGTCCCCTAAATTCTCTGGAGTGGTTTATTTGTGGGGGATTTGTTGCTGGGGTCTCCTCTAAGAGGACGACAGGAATTTAACATCAGGAAGGGGTTTGACCTCCCCTCACAATAATTGTAGACAATATTGTTTACTAAAAACAAAGGGGGAATAGTTGTGTATTTCCACAAGCCTTACTGTCTGCGAGCTGTTTTCCTGCCATTTCACATCAGAACCATGGTCTGGATGGGGTGGCAGGCCTGTGCTCCGAGCTGGAGGGGAAAGACCTCATCCTCCATCCCTTCAATCAACCTCTTCAGGGGCTGATTTGCAACACAGCAGTTTGAGTTGAAAAGAGAAAATCAGTAGCCAAGTGTGGAATTGAGTGCAAGTTTATTAGTTAATTAAAAAGCAGTAGGGGCCTTGACCAGGGTGGCACAAGATTACTATTAAAACTAATTTCAATTCGGTTAACTTAAAATAAAAAATATTCCAGATGGAGAAGTTCTTGCTCAGCCCTGGAAGAAAAAAAAACCAAACAAACAGCGGTCTGTCACAGGGTCACAGGTTATGCTTGCCTCTTGGCTCAGAAATCCCCTGGCAGGCTGGGGAACCATATGGGATGTTGATTCGAACTACAGTCCATTCTGGATGGTCTGCTTGCAAGGCAAACACCCTGCCTCCATAGCACGGGGGACCCTTAAGGGGTGCAGGGAACCACCTTTGGTTCTGGTCATCTGCTTGTGATGCAAATGTCCTCCCACTGGGCCCCTGATCTTTTATATTCATCCCCCTGGCAGTGCTTAGGGGGTGCTTCCCAGTGCTGGGATGGGTGGCTCTGGAATTCAAACTGCCTTGAGTTAAAACCAGCTGGAGCTTGCAGCACAAGGTAGTCAAGACTCCCCAGACCCAAGGAGCTTTTTCTCCTATTAAAAATTGTTCTCGGAAACCAGGGAGAGAGCGGGCGGCAGGCCTTTGCCTTGCATGCAGAAGGATGGTGTTTGAATCCCGGTATCTCATAGGTTCCCCCCCCCCCACCCCACTCCAGAAGGCCAGGGGCGTTTTGTGCGGAGAGACCAGGTGGAACCCTTGAGCTTCCCCAGGTGTAGCCCAATAGGGAATTGCCCCGTACTTATCCCGTTGGTCCAGTGAGCTACCGGGCTCATGCACTAGGCTGCTAGCAAGGTCTGGGTCAAAGCTGGTTCTCAGGTCAAGGCTGGGGCTGGGGCCGGGGCCAAGGTTGGTTCTAGGGCTAAAGCTGGTGCTGGGGCCAAGTCTAGAGCTGGGTCCAAATCTGGGGCTGGGACCAAGGCTGGTTCTCGGGCCACGGCTTGTGTTAGGGCCAAGGCTGGTTCTTGGGCCAGGCTGGTGGTGGGTCAAGTCTGGGGCTGGGGCCAAGTCTGCTGCTGGGGCCAAGGCGGATTCTCAGGCCACGGCTGGTGTTGGGTCCAAGTTTGGGGCTGGGGCCAAGTCTGGATCTGAGGACAAGGCAGGTTCTCGGGCCATGGCTGGCGTTGGGGCCAAGTCTGGGGCTGGGACAAAGGATGGTTTTTGGACCACAGCTGGTGTTGGGGCAAAGTGTGGGGCTGGGTCCAAGTTTGGAGCTGGGTCCAAGGCTGGTTCTTGAGCTAAGTGTGGTGCGGGGGCCAAGTCTGCAGCTGGGGCACAGGCTGGTTATCTGGCCATGGCTGGTGTTGGGGCCAAGTCTGGGGCTGGGATCATGGCTGGTGCTGGACCAAGGCTGTTTCTAGTGTCGTGGCTGGTGTTGGCACCAAGGGTGTTTCTCCGGCCACGGCTGGTGTTGGGACCAAGTCAGGAGAGGGAGAGGGAGAGTTAGTTGAGGATAAGAGAAAGTGGGGGGGGGGGGCAGTCAGAGAGCACCAGAGGAAAGAGAAAGGCAGGAAGAACAACTGGGTAACAAAAATAGTCCAGCCAACGATTTTTGCAGTACTCTGGCAGCCAGCTTTTAGGAGTTTTAGGAGTTACTCCTGGCTCTGCACTCAGAATCACTCCAGGCTTGGGGGACCATCAGCAGGTGTGTCCCAAAAACCAAAAAGAAATAAAGAAAAACAGGCAGGACAGAATAGTGATTCCCAACAGCTTCTGAGATTCCCTGGTTGGTATTTGATAAAGCACCATGGCTAAGACTAAAATAGTCCGAGGACTCAGAGTGGATAGCACAGTGGGAGGGAGGGAAGGAGGAGGACGGAATCAGGGAAGAAAAGGAGGGAGAAAGGAAAATCAGGCCAGGTTGTACATAAAATGCCAGGCCTGAATTCCAACTAACTGTGGATAAGAGGGCGCCTGATAAGAGGTGGCTCACTGACCCCAAGGTTCTGCTCTAGGAGTTCCCACCTCCAGAGGACAAAGCCTCAGCTGTCTAAATTCTATTGCCCCCCAGTAGGGACCTCTGTTTCTCTGGCCAACACTGCATCCAAGGCCCCACCCCTTGCAGGCTGGAGGGAGGACAGCTGGAAGGACCTTCCCCTTGCATGTCCTTAGCCTGGATTGATTCCTGACACCCCAGATAGTTTCCCAAGCACCGAGCCAGTCAATGTGTAATTCCCCAAAATGAAAACTTGTAGGCCCCTCTATTCTGCACCTGGGACTATGCCATAGGGGAGGCAGTACCAATGCAGTTGACATCCAGGAGAACTGACCAGGGGCTAGTTCAGGAGGCTTAATCCACCCTGGGTCCAACTCTGCTGCCACAAGCCCCAAAGTAGCCACTGTCCCCAGGGCTGTATCTTTTCTCCATGGGTGCCTGGCAACTGCCTCTGTGACCTGGGGTGGGGGCAAAGGAGCTGGGTGGGGTGGTCCCAGGCTGACTCCCACCTCCACCTTACCGGCTGCAGTGGGCCTGCAGGAACGTTGGTTCCTGTCCGGGTGTGCTTCCTTCCCACTCTGACTTTCATCCATATTTCTTTTTTTTTTTTTTTTTGATTTTTGGGCCACACCCGGCAGTGCTCAGGGGTTACTCCTGGCTGTCTGCTCAGAAATAGCTCCTGGCAGGCACGGGGGACCCTATGGGACACCGGGATTCGAACCAACCACCTTTGGTCCTGGATCGGCTGCTTGCAAGGCAAACGCCGCTGTGCTATCTCTCCGGGCCCTCATCCATATTTCTTATCTAATTCACATGTCAGACAAACCCACTTCAAAGATCTGTATTACCTTGCATAAGACCCAGAGACTGGTGCCAGAGTAATGGATAGTATGGTGGGCAGGGCAGTTGCCTCACGATTAGTCTGCCAGGATTCTATCCGTGGTGTCCCATAGGGTGCCCCTATCCTGCCAGGAGTGATCCCTACATAGAGCTAGCATTAAGCCCAGAGCACCACCAAGTGTGACCCCAAAAGAAAGGGACAAAAAGAAAGGACCCAGAGCCTAAAAATAAGGGGGATGCAGAGATATAGCACAAGGGTGATATTACTAAACTTGCAATGCAGACAACCGGGTCGTCCCTGTGCAAGAAAAACCCTCTGGACTATCCTCTCTGGCTCCCAAAATGAAGATTTTTAAGGGCCAGAAAGACTACACATTGAGCAAGATTCTTGCTTTTTACACTGCCATCCCAAGTATAATCCACAGCACCCTAGATAGTCTCTTGAGTACATTTATTTGCCTTGTATGCAGCCGATCCAGGATGGACTGTGGTTTGAATCCTGGCATCCCATATGGCCCCCCTCAGTGATTTCAGAGTGCAGAGCCAGGAGGAACCCCTGAGCACTGCCAGGTGTGACCCAACAATCATTTTTATCCATTATAAACTCAATCAGCTTATTCCATAAAAAAAAAAAATCAATCACAATCTGCCTAAATGTTTGAATAAAAATCAAGATCCTCTAGTACTTAGCACTTTTTGTCCAAAACAAAAAAACTCAACATTTTAATGGCAGTACCTTAAACAGGTATTGAACAGGGTGGCAGATGCGAGCTCCAAGAGCTGGAGGGGAAAGAGCTCATCCTACATCCCTCTCAGTCAACCTCTTCAGGGGCTGACTTGTGTTGTGTATGGAAACAGCCGCTCTTTTCTTATTGACTAGTTTTTTAATAATTGTGTATTTGTTGTAATACTGTTTTTGCCTGTCATCCCACCTGGATCTCCCAGGTGGGGGTGATTAAGGAAAGAAATAAATAGCTTGTTGAGGAGGCATAGGGGGTTCTTTTGCCAGAACTGAGGGCTTGTTCAGCTTGCTTTTTGGAGCTGGCTGCAACTAACAAAAGACTCTCTTTGTTGAACCTTTGGTCCCCTAAATTCTCTGACTGGAGTGGTTTATTTGTGGGGGATTTGTTGCTGGGGTCTCCTCTAAGAGGAGGACAGAGGAACTTAACATCATCAGCAAGGGGTTCAACCTCCCCCCACAATAATTGTAGACAATATTGTTTACTAAAAACGAACGGGGAAATTGTTGTGTATTTCCACAAGCCTGACTGTCTGCGAGCTGTTTACCTGTCCTTTCACATCAGAACCGTGGTCTGGATGGGGTGGCAGGCCTGTGCTCCGAGCTGGAGGGGAAAGACCTCATCCTCCATCCCTTCAATAAACCTCTTCAGGGGCTGACTTGCAACACAGCAGTTTGAGTTGAAAAGAGAATTGAGTTCAACTTTATTAGTTAATTAAAAAGCAGTAGGGGCCTTGACCAGGGTGGCACAAGGTTACTATTAAGGCTAATTTCAATTCGGTTAAATTAAAATAAAAAATATTCCAGATGGAGAAGTTCTTGCTCAGCCCTGGAAGGAAAAAAAAAACCAAACAGCGGTCTGTCACAGGCTCACAGGTTATGCTTGCCTCTTGGCTCAGAAATCCCCTGGCAGGCTGGGGGACCCTATGGGATGCTGATTCAAACTACAGTCCATTCTGGATGGTCGGGCGAGGCTTGGGTCAAGGCTGGTTCTCAGGCCAAGTCTGGGAATGAGACCAAGGCTAGTTCTTGGGCCTGGCTGGTGTTGGGGCCAAGGCTGGGGCTAAGGCTGGTTCTCGGGCTAAAGCTGGTGCTGGGGCCAAGTCTGGGGCTGGGGCCAAGGCTGGTGTTGGGGCAAAGTCTGGGGCTCTGACCAAGTCTGGGGCTGGGGCCTAGGCTGGTTCTTGGGCTAAGGCTGGTGCTGGGGCCAAGTCTGGGGCTGGGTCCAAGGTTGGTTCTCGAGCCACGGCTGGTGTTGGGGCCAAGTCTGGGGCTGGGACCAAGGCTGGTGTTGGGACCAAGTGATGGGCTTGGGACAAAGTCTGGGGCTGGGACCAAGGCTGGTTCTCTATCCACGGCTGGTTTTGGGGCCAAGTCTTGGACTTGGACCAAGGGTGGTTCCCTGATCACAGCTGGTGTTGAGGCCAAGTCTGGGCCTGGGGCGAAGCCTGGTTCTCGGGCCAGAGCTGGTGCTAAGGCCAAGTCTTGGGCTGGGAATAAGGCTGGTTCTTGGGCCATGGCTGGTTTTGGGGCTAAATCTGGGGCTGAGGCCCATCTGAGGCTGGGGAGAAAGATGGGTCTCGGGCCAAGGCTGGTGCTGGGGCCAAGTCTGGGGCTGGGTTCAACACTAGTTCTTGGGCTACGGCTGGTGATGGGGCCAAGTCTGGGGCTAGGGCCAAGGATGGTTCTTGGGCCAGGCTGGTTCTTGGGCCAGGCTGGTGGTGGGTCAAGTCTGGGGCTGGGTCCAAGGCTGATTCTCAGGCCACGGCTGGTGTTGGGTCCAAGTCTGGGGCTGGGGCCAAGTCTGGGGCTAGGGCCAAGGCTGGTTCTCGGACCACGGCTGGGGTTGGGTCCAAGTCTGGGGCTGGAACCAAGGCTGGTTCTAAGCCATGGCTGGTGTTTGGACCAAGTCTGGGACAGGGACCAAGGCTGGTGTTGGGGCCAAGTCTGGGGATGGGGCCAAAGCTGGTGTTGGGACCAAGTGATGGGCTGGAACAAAGTCTGGGGCTGGGACCAAGGCTGGTTCTCAAACCACAGCTGGTGTTGAGACCAAGTCTGGGCCTGGGGCGAAGCCTGGTTCTAGGGCCAGGGCTGGTGCTAAGGCCAAGTCTGGGGCTGGGTCCAAGTCTGGTTCTTGGGCCATGGCTGGTGTTGGGGCCAAGTCTGGGGCTGGGTCCAAGTGTGGTTCTTGGGCCATGGCTGGTGTTGGGGCCAAGTCTGGGGCTGGGGCCAAGGCTGGTTCTTGGGCTATGGTTGGTGCTGGGGCTGAAAAGGGAAATCAGCCTCCCCTCCCCCCCCCCTCCCCGCCACCAACCTTGGCGGGTGTCCCGCCCCTTAAGGAAGTCGTCACTACCTTGGCTCCACCCTTAAGGAAGTCGTCACTACCTTGGCTCCGCCCTTAAGGAAGCCGTCACTGCCTCGGCCCCACCTCTATCCCTACCTCACCAATGATTCGTGTTATCCTAGCGGAAGTCCAGCCCTCAAGGACTCTCCTTCCCCTCCCACTTCCCATCTTATATAAGGGGGTGACTAGGGACCCATGCGGTCTTTGGTTTCTGGTCCTATTCTGGATATCCATATTACCTGGCCATTCCGAATGGTCAGTATTAAACCACTTTTCAAAGCATTTGCTGGAACTCATCAGCCTCTTCATTTCTCTGCTCCGGGTAGCTAGATTAGGACGTCCGAATCTTTCAGGGCCAAGTCTGGGGCTGGGGCCAAGGCTGGTTCTTGGGCTACGGTTGGTGCTGGGGCCAAGTCTGGGGCTGGGTCAAGGATGGTTCTTGGGCCAGGCTAGTGGTCGGTCAAGTCTGGGGCTGGGACCAAGGCTGGGTGTTGGGCCATGGCTGGTGTTGGAGCCAAATCTGGGGCTGAGGCCAAATCTGGGTCTGGGGACAAAGATGGGTCTCAGTCTAAGGCTGGTGCTGGGGCGAAGTCTGGGGCTAGGGCCAAGGATGGTCCTTTGGCCAGGTTGGTGGTGGGTCAAGCCTGGGGCTAGGTCTAAGTCTGTTGTTTTGGCCAAGGCTGATTCTCAGGCCACTGCTGGTGTTGGGTCCAAGTCTGGAGCTGGGTCCAAGGATGGTTTTTGGACCACAACTGGTGTTGGGGCAAAGTGTGGGGCTGGGGCCAAGTCTGGAGTTGGGTCCAAGGCTGGTTCTTGAGCAAAGTGTGGTGCGGGGGCCAAGTCTGCAGCTGGGGCACAGGCTGGTTATCTGGCCATGGCTGGTGTTGGGGCCAAGTCTGGGGCTGGGACCAAGGGTGTTTCTCGGGCCACGGCTGGTGTTGGGACCAAGTCGGGAGAGGGAGAGAGTTAGTTGAGGATAAGAGAAAGTGGGGGGGGGGGGCAGTCAGAGAGCACCAGAGGAAAGAGAAAGGCAGGAAGAACAACAGGGCAACAAAAATAGTCCAGCCAGCATTCAGGAGTTTTAGGGGTTACTCCTGGCTCTGCACTCAGAATCACTCCAGGCTCGGGGGACCATCAGCAGGTGTGTCCCAAAAAGAAAGAAAAAGAAAAACTGGCAGGACTGAATAGTGATTCCAAACAGCTTCTGAGATTCCCTGGTTGGTGCTTGATAAAGCACCATGGCTAAGACTAAGAAAATAGTCCTAGGACTCAGAGTGGATAGCACAGTGGGAGGGAGGGAAGGAAGAAAGCAACAAGGGAGGGAGGGATGGAGGAGGACGGAAGCAGGGAAGAAAAGGAAGGAGGGAGAAAGGAAAATCAGGCCAGGGTTGACATAAAATGCCAGGCCTGAATTTCAAGTGGCTCACTGACCCCAAGGTTCTGCTCTAGAAGTTCCCACCCACCTCTAGAGGACAAAGCCTCAGCTGTCTTAAGTTCTAGTGGCCCCCAGTAGGGGACCTCTGTTTCTCTGGTCAACACTGCATCCAAGGCCCCACCCCTTGCAGGCTGGAGGGAGGACAGCTGGAAGGACCTTCCCCTTGCATGTCCCTAGCCTGGATTGATTTCCTGACACCCCAGATAGTCTCCCAAGCACCGAGCCAGGCAATGTGTAATTCCCCAAAATCAAAACTTGTAGGCGCCTGTATTCTCCACCTGGGACTCTGCCATAGGGGAGGCAGTACCAATGCAGTTGACATCCAGGGGAACTGACCACGGGCTAGTTCAGGAGGCTTAATCCACCCTGGGCCCAACTCTGCTGCCACAAGCCCCAAATAGCCACTGTCCCCAGGGCTGTATCTTTTCTCCATGAGTGCCTGGCAACTGCCTTTGTGACCCGGGGTGGGGGCAAAGGAGCTGGGTGGGGTGATCCCAGGCTGACTCCCACCTCCACTTTACAGGCTGCAGTGGGCTTGCAGGAACGCTGGTTCCTGTCTGGTGTGCTCCCTTCCCACTCTGACTTTCATCCATATTTCTTATCTAATTCACATGTCAGACAAACCCACTTCAAAGAGCTGCAAGTATTACCTTGCATAAGACCCAGAGACTGGTGCCAGAGTAATGGATAGCATGGTGGGCAGGGCACTTGCCTCAGGATTAGTCTGCCAGGGTTCTATCCCTGCTGTCCCATAGGGTGCCCCAATCCTGCCAGGAGTGATCCTTACATAGAGCCAGCATTAAGCCCAGAGCACCACCAAGTGTGAACCCAAAAGAAAGAACCCAGAGCCTAAAAATAAGGGGGATGGAGAGATATAGCACAAGGGTGATATTACTAAACTTGCGTTGCAGACAACTGGGTCGTCCCTGTGCAAGAAAAACCCTCTGGACTATCCTCTCTGGCTCCCAAAATGAAGATTTTTAAGGGCCAGAAAGACTACACATTGAGCAAGATTCTTGCTTTTTACACTGCCATCCCAAGTATAATCCACAGCACCCTAGATAGTCTCTTGAGTACATTTATTTACCTTGCAAGCAGCCGATCCAGGATGGACTGTGGTTTGAATCCTGGCATCCCATATGGCCCCCCTCAGTGATTTCAGAGTGCAGAGCCAGGAGGAACCCCTGAGCACTGCCAGGTGTGACCCAACAATCATTTTTATTCATTATCCACTCAATCAGCTTGTTCCATAAAATAAAATCAAACACATTCTGCCTAAATGTTTGAATAAAAATCAAGATCCTCTAGTACTTAGCACTTTTTGTCCAAAACAAAAAAACTCAACATTTTCATGGCAGTACCTTAAACAGGTACTGAACTGGGTGGCAGAGGCGAGCTCTGAGCTGGAGGGGAAAGAGCTCATCCTACATCCCTCTGTCAGTCAACCTCTTCAGGGGCTGACTTGTGTTGTGTATGGAAACAGCCGCTCTTTTCTTATTGACTAGTTTTTTAATAATTGTTGTGTATTTGTTGTAATACTGTTTTTGCCTGTCATCCCACCTGGATCTCCCAGGTGGGGGTGATTAAGGAAAGAAATAAATAGCTTGTTGAGGAGGCATAGGGGGTTCTTTTCCCAGAACTGAGGGCTTGTTTGGCTTGCTGTTTGGAGCTGGCTGCAACTAACAAAAGACTCTCTTTGTTGAACCTTTGGTCCCCTAAGTTCTCTGACTGGAGTGGTTTATTTGTGGGGGATTTGTTGCTGGGGTCTCCTCTAAGAGGAGGACAGGAATTTAACATCAGCAAGGGGTTTGACCTCCCCTCACAATAATTGTAGACAATATTGTTTACTAAAAACAAAGGGGGAATAGTTGTGTATTTCCACAAGCCTTACTGTCTGCGAGCTGTTTTCCTGCCATTTCACATCAGAACCATGGTCTGGATGGGGTGGCAGGCCTGTGCTCCGAGCTGGAGGGGAAAGACCTCATCCTCCATCCCTTCAATCAACCTCTTCAGGGGCTGACTTGCAACACAGCAGTTTGAGTTGAAAAGAGAAAGTAGCCAAGTGTGGAATTGAGTGCAACTTTATTAGTTCATTAAAAAGCAGTAAGGACCTTGACCAGGGTGGCACAAGGTTACTATTAAAACTAATTTCAATTCGGTTAAATTAAAATAAAAAATATTCCAGGCTCTGAACTCAGAATTAATTGCTCCAGGCTCGGGGGACCATCAGCATGTGTGTCCCAAAAACCAAAAAATAAAGAAAAACTGGCAGGATAGAATAGTGATGCCAGGGCCCGGAGATATAGCACAGTGGCGTTTGCCTTGCAAGCAGCCAATCCAGGACCAAAGGTGGTTGGTTCGAATCCCGGTGTCCCATATGGTCCCCCGTGCCTACAAGGAGCTATTTCTGAGCAGACAGCCAGGAGTAACCCCTGAGCACCGCCGGGTGTGGCCCAAAAAGCAAAAAAAAAAAGAATAGTGATGCCAAACAGCTTCTGAGATTTCCTGGTTGGTGCTTAGCACCATGGCTAAGACTAAGAAAATAGTCCAAGGACTCAGAGTGGATAGCACAGTGGGAGGGAGGAAAGGAAGACAGGATGGGAGGACAGAGGGAGGGAGGAGCATGGAAGCAAGGAAGAAAAGAAAGGAGGGAGCAAGGAAAATCAGGCCAGGGTTGTACATAAAATGCCAGGCCTGAATTTCAACTGTGGATAAGGGGGCGCCAGATAAGATGTGGCTCACTGACCCCAAGGTTCTACTCTAGAAGTTCCCACCCACCTCTAGAGGACAAAGCCTCAGCTGTCTAAGTTCTAGTGGCCCCCAGTAGGGGACCTCTGTTTCTCTGGCCAACACTGCATCCAAGGCCCCACCCCTTGCAGGCTGGAGGGAGGACAGCTGGAAGGACCTTCCCCTTGCATGTCCCTAGCCTGGATTGATTCCTGACACCCCAGCAGTTTGAGTTGAAAAGAGAAAATCAGTAGCCAAGTGTGGAATTGAGTGCAACATTATTAGTTAATTAAAAAGCAGTAGGGGCCTTGACCAGGGTAGCACAAGGTTATATTAAAACTAATTTCAATTAGGTTTAATTAAAATAAAAAATATTCCAGATGGAGAAGTTCTTGCTCAGCCCTGGAAGGAAAAAAAACCAAACAGCGGTCTGTCACAGGCTCACAGGTTATGCTTGCCTTTTGGCTCAGAAATACCCTGGCAGGCTGGGGGACCCTATGGGATGCTGATTCGAACTACAGTCCATTCTGGATGGTCTGCTTGCAAGGCAAACGCCCTGCCTCCATGGCACGGGGGACCCTTAAGGGTGGTGTGGGGAACCACCTTTGGTT